>NC_142943.1:47789896-47887396 GCF_046866305.1 Octopus bimaculoides
CGGTAAGGCGACGCTGGCTGACACACACATAACTATTGTCATCATTTTTATGTCCAATTTCCATCTAAGCATGGGTTAGATGAGTTCTCCCTATCTGAGGCAGTTTTTCCTTTTTTCCCTCTAATAGTTCTTCTAGTTAGGCTGAAGGATTATGCCTCACTCAAAACATTCTGTTAAGTTGGCTTTACACATTATACTCTTGTCTAAATACCTTAATTACATCTAATGAAGGTTAACGAAGACCCTCTATGCAACTGAAAATATTTTGACCCTTTTTGCTCCAACAAAGTGAATCTAGTCTGTGTGTGGTTAGATGAATAAACAGGGTTAAAAAAGCACACTATACATGTACATAGGGTGGTGCTCCAGCATGACTAAAATAAATAAAAGAATTTGTTCCAGAATGGTAATTAAGTTCATCATTACTCATCACATATCATCTCTCTTCACATGATTTGTGTTGATGTATCTTTTTGTCACCTGAAAGATCACTCACAAGAAACTGCGATACAACAGACTGAACCATCACTTTCAAACACACGCACACACACACACACATTGTTATCTTAATCCATAGATTAAAAACTGTCAAGCAGTAAAGAACTCTCTTCATAGAGTACTATTTTTATTTTCAATGAATGTCTTACATATGTTCTGATGTTTTAAATCTAATAGATTCTCTTTGGGGAACTCTAAATATATTAAGTGTTCCCAAAGAGAATTAGATTCAAAAATTAGTACTTTTGATAGAAAACTCTTTGAAAATATCTTTCTACTTATCTATCTAATTTTCTATCTACGTATCTAAACTAATCTCTCTCTCTCTCTCTCTCTATCTATCTATCTATCTATCTACCTGTCTATCTACCTGTCTACCTACCTACCTACCTACCTGTCTACCTACCTACCTATCTATCTATCTATCTATCTATCTATCTATCTATCTATCTATCTATCTATCTATCTATCTATCTATCTATCTATCTATCTATCTTTATTTATTTAACTATGACCTCTCTCTTTCTCTCTCTGCCTCACTATATTTTAACTAATGTATGTGAATGTGCTGGTGTGTGTGTGTGTGTGGTAAATAGAAGCAATGGAAAGATAAGAATTCAATAGATGGTTTTACACAGTGTTGGAGATTTCTTAGAGAACTGCAGCTTTATACTTTTATAGTTGGGCATCCTATATCATCCACCATTCCAATGTGGCTGAATGGACAGTGTAGTATACTAAAGAATTATGATGGTTGTGTAGGGCCTGTGAGTGTGTGTAGCTGTGTGTGGTTTTATGTAACAAATCTACTGACCCTTAATAGCTTGTTGAGTGACTACCAACACTTTTGTCTTCAAGTTGTGTGTCAAGGATGAGTTTGTTTGTGGTTGAGTCTTTTCCTTGTTGGTCTGAAATCCCAAGTAAAAAAGGGTCAGGCAAGTTGTCTGAACCACACCTCAAACATCCATTCCAACTTATCCTGATAGAAGTGCTTGTCATCACTCCATAGCTCTTTCTCTCCATTTTTTTCATATACTCATATAGGCGCAGGAGTGGCTGTGTGATAAGTAGCTTGCTTACCAACCACATGGTTCCGGGTTCATTCCCACTGCATGGTACCTTGGGCAAGTGTCTTCTACTATAGCCTTGGGCCGACCAAAGCCTTGTGAGTGGATTTGGTAGACGGAAACTGAAAGAAACCCGTCGTATATATATATATATATATATGTATGTGTGTCTGTGTTTGTCCTTCCAACATCACTTGACAACCGATGCTGGTGTGTTTACGTCCCCGTAACTTAGCAGTTCGGCAAAAGAGATCGATAGAATAAGTACTAGGCTTCCAAAGAATAAGTCCTGGGGTCGATTTGCTCGACTAAAAGGCGGTGCTCCAGCATGGCCGCAGTCAAATGACTGAAACAAATAAAAGAGCATATATATATACATATATATATATATATTATACACATACACACACACACTGTATTTTAACAGTGTGTTATTTATTTGTGTATGTATGTATGCGTATGTGTGAAGGCCTGTGGCTTAGTGCTTAGGATATTCAGCTCACAATCATATGGTTGTGAGTTCAATTTACAGTGGCACATTCGTGTCCTTGAGCAAGATACTTTATTTCACATTGCTGCAATCCATTCAGCTGGTAAAAATGTGTAGTGCCTGTATTTCAAAGGGCCAGCCATGTTGCATTGTGTCACGCTGAGTCATCCTGAAAACTACATTAAGGGTACATGTGTCTGTGGTGTACTCAACCATTTGCACGTTAATTTCATAAACAGGCTGTTCCATTGATTGGATCAACTGCATATATATATGTGTATGTATGTATACATGTATATACCGACCCATGCTAGCATGGAAGGTGGACATTAAACGATGATGATTATATATATATATATATATATATATACACACATATATATTCTTATATGCATATTATAAAACTAAAGTGCTTTTATTCTTTATATTTCTTCATTTAATTTCTAAATATAAAAAAAAAAAAATTTTGTCCAAGCAGATATAAAAATCAGTTTTATTATTATTCAAATCAGCAAGTTAACAATGGTGTATGATTAATTATCTTGTAAAATTCTAATTATATTGCCAACAGGTTGAGAATATTAATGATGCTGTAGCTACATTTCTTGAGTGAAGCCTTTCTGAATCCGTTTCATGAACTCAGGTGCTTTTAAATCCCTCCTCACAACCTCCATGCTTGTCTTTTACAATTTTTCCTTCAGTGTGAAATGGAAAAGGAAATAAAATTTTCTTTATGGATTCTAATCAAAATTAGTAAAATGAGACGGGGGGGGGGGGACATAAGAGGAAACGAATTGCTCATGCTCGTTATTACGTGAGGTTTTTGCATGTGTGCGTATGTGCATTTTCGTTTTTGCTTTTATTATTATTTTGTCAGTTTTGTTTTCGCATGACTCTAGTGCAAGTGGAATGGTTTTTGTTGGCACTGTGGTTTCTTACAGACGGATGCCTTCTATTAGCGCTAACCATGCTTAACAAGTCGACTGTGAAGAAGAACTTTGGAAATTGTTATTTAGTCAAGCAGATGGAGACAAGTAGAGTTATGTGTTTTGCTCAGGGGTCACAAGAGAAAAGTTGTAATACATGTAGTGGTACTCCCTTAATCTTACAGTCAATGTACCTCTTGATTTGTAATTGTTGTTTAGCAATAAATCAGCCCTGACTGAACAGGCTGACGATAATCAAAGACATTCCAGCCTTGACCATACCAACATTTCTATTCTAGGCATAGTGCATCCTAGACTATATTATTCAATGTAGTAGTTGGGTTTTTTTTGGGGGGGGGGAGGGAGTTTTTTTTGTTGACATTGTTTTTTCAAAGATGGCAGATTGTAAGCTGGAAGATCTTAGACTGCTATTTTGAGCCGGTTGTGTAACCATATAGATGCTCTCTTGTTGGCTCAGCTTGGTTTGTGGTGAACACAGTTCATCCAAGACTGCAGCCAATTGGGATTGAACCCATTGCTACTACTGCCACCTCCATCACCAAAGCCCTACTCTTTGCATTGATTATATATAAATCTATATCAGTGGTTACCAAAGTAGGCAGTACTGCCCCCTTGGAGGAAGTGGGGAGAACCGGGGGTGGGGATGCATTGGAGAAAAGTGGGGTTATAATGGAGTGGCCAAAAGAGGGGTGATGGATGTTATAAAAAGAAACCCAAGATGATGGGTTGATTGGGTTAAGTTTTATTTGTGAAATACGGTTGTTTTGAATTTGCTGCAGAAAGTGGTCCATGTTTGTGGTGAATGGTGTTGGTGGGGATGCTAGGAATGTGGCCTGGGTGCCAAGCGGGTGGGCAGCCCAGAAAAGTTTGGGAAGCACTGATCTAGATTATAAACAACATGGAGTAAAGAAAAAGCTTTGGTTATAACTGAGGTTTCTGCTCTTCTGCTTGGAAACTTCTTCCATCCTCGTTGTTAAGAGACAACAGAGCCTGTTACAGCTTCTAGCCTTGTCAGCTCCTGCCAAACTATCCAACCCATGGCGGGATGGAAAACGGGTGTTAAACGATGACGCGGATGAAACTAAAAGCCCGTTGTGTGTGTGTGTGTACCCTTGGCCAGACATCATTTGGTGTTGATGAACATCACCAGCATGCAAATGATGCTGTTCAGTTCCTTTCGTCTATAAAAAACATATCTGGCCGTGGGGGACATATTACCTTGCTTGGAAACAGGTGAGAATTGGCGATGGCAGGGACATCCAACCATAGAGAAGTCTGTCACAACAAATTCTATCTCACCCATGCAAACATGGAAGAGTGGACAGTAACTGATGATGATGATTTAAAACCCTACTGAGGTTGACTTTGCCTTTCACCTCCCTCTGGTAGATATAAGTACCAGTCAAGTGTGACAGGAGGAGGTTGATTAATTCTGACGCCCCCTCCCTTCGAATAAAAATCGTTAATTAGTTCACTTCCCTCTCAAATGTCTCTGTATTTGTGTGTGCGCATTCATGTATGTTTATTTGTGTGAGTGTGTGTATGTGTGTGTTAGTATGTGTGAAACACTGAAAATCTGCACTCTCAAAAGAAATTTTAGATTGGCAAATCCTTTTAATCTTAAAATACATGTTTTATTTTTACTTGTTTCTCATTAGAAAATTTTTTGTCTTTTTATTGTTCCAGAATGATCATTTTTAGATCATTATGGACTGCAACAAATTTGAACTAATTAAACTGGGTTTTCTTTCTTTTGGTTTTTATATTTTTTTTAGTTTGTATTTTCCTCTTTTCTCAAAATAAAAACAAAAACAAAACAAACCAATCAATCATTTCTCATTTAGAATACTTTTACAGCTTTATTTTCTCAATGCTGCTCTGGACTTAAGAGCTCCTAAATTCTTTGTGATACTGAATTTATGATTTCAGTTCAAACCCCAGATGGATCAACTTCATTTTGTTTTCTGGGGTTAATAACATAACCCTGTCAGTGGTTTTCGCAGAGTTAATTCTCACCACTACATGGCTTCTTTGCAAATATAGATATTTATATGTGTGTGTGTGGCCTATTGCCAAATTTAGAAATCCAAATTGTAATTATCATAATTTATCTATTTGTTTGTTTATTTATTTATTACAAAATACAGGAAGTTATTGTAAAGAAATTACATTAACAATATAAGGAGAGGGTTTGTAATCTTCGTTAACAGATACCAATATGGTGGCTTATACTTAGTATCCAATGAATATGATATTCATCATATGTTGTTTTATATATATACGCATACAAGCATACATATAAATATACATATGTATATATTCATATATGTATGTGTGTGTGTGTGTGTGTGTGTGTATATATATATATATATATATATATATATATATATATATATACCCATCTGCACTGGATACTCATGGGATAGTTTGTACTCTTCCATACTGGAGTTTCAGTGGTGAATCTCTGATAGAAAGAGAAGAAGAAAAAAATGAAAAAGAAAGCATAAATCTAACATCATTTTATTTTTGTAAGAGAAACTTTACCTTCACCATGAATCAGCATTTCAGCAAGTAGACCATATCACTGCCACCCTACCCTGCCATAATGGTAATTGGTGCAAGCTGATAGTCTGAAAGCGGAAGTGTATTTTACCATTTACTTTCCCTTCAGCTTGTAATGTTGATTTTTTTATTTTTTTATTTCATATATATATATATATATATATATATATATATGTATATGTATATATATATATATACATAGGTGCAGGAGTGGCTGTGTGGTAAGTAGCTTTCTTACCAACCACGTGGTTCCGGGTTCAGTCCCACTCTGTGGCACCTTGGGCAAGTGTCTTCTACTATAGCCTCGGGCCGACCAAAGCCTTGTGAGTGGATTTGGTAGACGGAAACTGAAAGAAGCCCGTCGTATATATGTATATAAATATATGTATGTTTGTCCCCCCCAACATCGCTTGACAACCAATGCTGGTGTGTTTACGTCCCCGTAACTTAGTGATTCGGCAAAAGAGACCGATAGAATAAGTAAGTACCAAGCTTTAAAAGAGAGAATGTACTGGGGTCGATGCGTTTGACTAAAATTCTTCAAGGCGTTGCCCCCAGCGTAGCCATAGTCTAATGACTGACACCAGTAAGAATAGAAGAAAAGCGAATATTTAAAAGAGCTGCCTGTGGGGGAATCCCCCTAAAGTTCTTGGCCCACGCAAAATATTATTACCAATTTTATTCCATCTCTAGTGTTGCTAGCAGGACTGTGGAGTTGGAAATGATTAAGGGGTAGCTAGAGTCAGAGCTATACTGACTCCCACTCCGACTCGCAATATCTTTAATAAACCAGTTATAAGATAGAGGCCTACTCAAAGTACGAGTGTAGGCATATGCTTTATGAGATGTGTAGACCACCAGTGGCCGGGTGGTCGGGTTGCCAGCTTGCCTGATGGCAAGTGGGCCCCTGTGCCATTAGAATCTATATATGGGGGCCCATCTCCTCAAGTTTGAGAATTTTTTATTCACTCCTGGAAGAATGCATTATTTCAGCTTGGCTGTGTTTGTAGACAGTTGAAAAGAATACTTTTAACAAAAAAAAAACAAAAAAAAAAAATTGAATGATACCATTGTAGTTGCAAGTGGGCCCTCTTGGTCTCCTAGCAACCAATATTTTTAGACCCATGATCTTCAAAAGTTGGGTCTCATGGAAGCAATGACAAGTGATCGAGACCTTTGGTGATTTGCTGTGCTTGTGAAGATTCACCAAGTGAAATCATAGTTATGGCTAGTGCCACTGACACATAAAAGCACCCGTGCCAGTGACAGGTAAAAGGCACTACACTCTTGGAGTGGTTGGCGTTAGGAAGGGCATCCAGCCATAGAAATCATGGCAAAAATCAATTCTTCTTGGGACAATCCTTCCTCAAGTTTCCTCTGCAATTAAAGACCACTTTCTTTTTATGCAGTTGTCCTCATCCATACATATGCATCACATTACCATACCACCATAGTCATCTCTCTCCCCCCACCACCACACACACATACATGAGAAGCGAGCTGGCAGAAACGTGAGCAAATCGGGCGAAATGCTTAGCGGTATTTCGTCTGCCGTTACGTTCTGAGTTCAAATTCCACCAAGGTCGACTTTACCTTTCATCCCTTCGGGGTCGATAAATTAAGTACCAGTTATGCACTGGGGTCGATGTAATCGACTTAATCCCTTTGTCTGTCCTTGTTTGTCCCCTCTATGTTTAGCCCCTTGTGGGCAAAAAAAAAAAAATAATAACACACATACATGAGAAGCTTCTTTCCAGTTTCTGTTTAACAAATCCACTCACAAGGGTTTATTTAGCCCTGAACTATAGTAGAAGACACTTGACCATGGTTCCATGCAGTGGGATTGAACCCAAAGCTGTATAGTTGGAAAGCAAACTTTTTAACCACACAGCCATCTTGGCGCCTACTACAATACCATATTCTTAGGAAAAAATAAATAAATACAAATTCAATTAATCCCTATTAGTTTTCTATAAAACACACATAAAAGCATATTATGATAACTAAGCCAAGATGAAATATAGAAAATTATTTAATCTAAATATATCGCATGCTACCACACCTCGAATTTTGAATGCTACTAACTATTAGGACCATGTAAAACTGGTAAAGTTGGTATAGGAACTCTATGTAACTATTTTGGTCCATTTTCTTTTCTCTGTGTATTTAGTTTTTTTTTCTTTTCTTTTCTTTCTATATTTTCTTAAAAATATTTTGTCATTTCGTCAAAGTTGTACTTGACTGATAAGAGGAAAGATTTGAGAAAATTTTGTAATTCATAAGCTGGATAAGGTCACACAGTAAAATTTGTTTAACCTGAGTATTTCTTCAGGTATTTTGTGTGTATGTATATTTATTTATCTATTAACATGTGTGTGTTTGTGTGTGTGTGTGTGTGTGTGTATGCGCAGGAGTGGGTGTGTGATAAGAAGCTTGCTTCCCAACCACTTGGTTCCAGGTTCAGTCCCACTGTGTGGCATCTTGAGCAAGTGTCTTCTACTATAGCCTCTGGCCGACCAAAGCCTTGTGAGTGGATTTGGTAGATGAAAACTGAAAGAAGCCCATCATATATATATTTGTATATATATGAATATGTTTGTGTGTCTGTGTTTGTCCCCCCACCATTGACAACCGATGTTGGTGTGTTAACATCCCCGTAACTTAGCAGTTTGGCAAAAGAGACCGATAGAATAAGTACTGGCGGTGGGGTGGGGTGGGGTCAATCTGTTTGACTAAATGCGGTGCTCCAGCATGGCCGCAGTCAAATGACTGAAACAAGTAAAAAGCGTATATATACACACACATACACCCATACATGCACATACATACACACAAGCACACACACACACACATGCACGCACAATGAGTTCCTGTTTATCATTTCTACCGACAGGGCATTGGTCATCCCGAGGGCCTGACAGAGAGTCCTTACTTTAGGTGCCACGCTTTGGGACTAAGCCTAAAACAGCAACGTTGGGTAGCACACCTGTTAACCACAAAGCCATGTAAATAAAATTTAAAAAAATAATCAGTTTATTATAAAATTAATAATAAAATATTTTTAACTTCAGAACTAAAAGAATTTATTAATTCACTTTGTTATTATAGCTTTGCTCTGGTGGAAGCACTCTAGTGTTTATTACAAACCATTTCTTCCTTTGTTTGTATGTATGTTTGATCGTAACTGTTTGAATGTATTTATGTTTGTTGTTTGTTTCTTATGTAATATAAGTATAAGAGATTAAAATAAATGAGGAGTAACAAGAACACTCTAACCTTATTGGAAAAAGTATTTTTATGTAAGTGTTAGCATCTTTATTAGTCTGGTCGTTATACAAGATACATAACAATTTATTACACCTGGCACACATGGTTATAAACGAAGTAGCCAATGAAAGAGCTTCTATGAGAGGCAATGGCAGCCTTTTAGAAGTGGTGGGCTGCATGAGACATGCCTCATCAAAGGGGGCTGCACTACTTTGAAGGTAATTTCACATTTTGCATACCTTTCTGAAACTCCTGTGGGCTGCAGGTTACCCATGACTATACTATGGGATTACTCAACTTGCTAGAAATAGTTACCAAACTGCCTTCAAATCACATCCTTCCATGTTATCTGTTAATCTGAAGAAGAGCAATACTTATTACTTTTTTTCTAGACCTTTTTACGCTTAACCTTTTAGTGTTCAGATTACTCTGTTAAATGTAAAACTTTTTCACTCAAATTGTTTTGAATTATTCATGCATTATCTTATAGCTTTGAGGTTTCAATGATGTGATTGTTTATTTTTAGAATGACAATGTAGGTTAGGTGTGAGAGGCTAGATATAGCCAGTTGAATATAAAACATGTAAAATATCTGGGCCAGATATGGCCAGTTTAAACACTAAAGGGTTAAACAAGAGACGAAGCTGCAGATTAGGGATGTGGGAAGGGTTCCAGTGAGAGTCCCTTTTTTTTCTTTTTGAGTTGGGGTGGGTGGGTGGTTGGAGATTTGCTAGAGTGTTTTATTCCATTCTAGGGATTGTGGTGACCGATGAGTGTCAGGCTAGCTATGACTAAGCTGATGAGTGGTCAGAGATTCCTGCTCTGACCATTGCACTTTTCATACATCCAAGACTACAGTGTCTAATCTGTAAACTTTTTTTATAGACATTAGGGCATAATATGGAGATTTAGTTGCTATTTTTAGTAAGGCCATCAACCACATAGAGATTTTATACCAAAACAGACAGCAGAGCTTGATGTAGTCTTCTGACTTGCCGGCTCTTGTCACATCATCCAACCCATGCCAGCATGGAAAACAGGCATTAAATGAATTTGATGATGCTGACTGCACTACACGAGTCCGTTTAGTGGTAGTCTTTGTCCATCACCTTGTTTAACACCGTCACATAACCAAACACTTGGTTGTCTTTACCAGAAATCATTTTATTGCATGCTTTCAGAACATGTTTCTTGTTTGATTATTGATAACTTAATATCTGCATGCACTGATGCACTCTTTCCTAATGCAGCAACCTGTATGCTAAAGTTTCTTCCTCTCCCCACCACCACCAACCAAACTTAGATGCCCTGTAAAAGGTCACAAGTGCTTTCTCTCTCTCCCTCTCTCTCTCTCTTGTTCTTCTCTCTCAGCTAAATATAAATATAAATTTTTTTTAGAAAGAGTTACTAAAAACTAGATTTCGAAACCTAATGAACACAGTCACACCTCAAGATATTCCAACTAATCTTTATTCTGTAAATCTTTCACAATACAACCAATGGGAACAACAAGAATCAGAACAACAATAACAAAGACCACCACCACCACCACCACTTCCATTCCAGCTGTAATTAGTATGCATCACTTGATCATTAACTTTCAATCTTGGTAATATTGTATTTCATTTTCAATATAAGTTCTTCACACAAAAGTACTATGCCATGCTACGTAGATAACGAAGCTTTTAATTACGCTTCCTTTCTCGTATAATCTTCTCATACTTATTTGTTTCGTTTTAATTATATTTTAATTTAACTTCGAATTGATTACACACAAGGGTTTCTGAAGAATGTTTATTTTATAACTTGATTTCTTACTGAGGCAAAAAAGCTTATAAATTTATCACTGAAGTGAAATGAATGGATGTGGCATTGATGCCTTTCCCAAGAGCATTGTTACTGTTGATTAACTCTTGGTCATTTCAACTCTGATTGAATCAGGAAAGGCATTCTAGCCATTACTATTCTATCTTGGGGTGTGGGAGTATGTATCTTGACCCTTTAGCATTTAAACTAGCCATATCAGGCCCCTCATACCTATCTTACATTGTCATTCTAAAATTGGCATGTAAAAGCACCCACTACACTCTCGGAGTGGTTAGCGTTAGGAAGGGCATCCAGCTGTAGAAACTCTGCCAAATCAGATTGGAGCCTGGTGTAGCCATCTGGTTCACCAGTCCTCAGTCAAATTGTCCAGCCCATGCTAGCATGGAAGGCAAACGTTAAATGATGATGATGATCTCTGAAATCTCAAAGCAAAATTAATTCAAAACAATGTGGTTGAATAAGCATTACATTTCACAGAGTAATCTGAATGGTAAAAGGTTACACTACTGCATTGTTTAACAGGTATCCTTCCCTTTCTTAAGATAGCAGAGTGTAATCTGAAGGAGATTTGACTGTTATTTTTCACAGTGAACAACCACTTAATCTCTTTATTGAAATGGAGTTAGCCGGATGTGCCTCATTACTGAACTCATTCTCATGTACTTGTAAATTCAATCGGTAACATACAAAGGTGGTGCTGAAAAGTTGCTGGCTTTGGGTAAATGAAAATACAGGAGGATCAGTTGATTATGAGTTTATTCAACATATTCCCCTCTCAGATTCACACACTTATTGCAGTGGTCCACCAGTTTTTCTAAGTCCTGTAAAAGAACTCGGAATTTTGGTCCTCCAACCTGGCCTTACACGATGCCATTGAAAGCAGGAATTTTTCAGTACCTCCACGTAGGTGAGTACAGTACTTTGTTGCAAGAGGCAGAAACACATCATCAGAAGAGAGTTCTGTCAATGGGTGAAGAACCCAATAAAGATCTAAGAGAAACTGATGGAGCCAAAACATCTCCCACCTACATAACACGAATTAAACCAAACACCAAAAGCTAACAAACAGCTTGATATTTTCTACAATGTTGTCACCTATTTGCAGTTAGGTGAACCAAGCATTTTGAGGGTTTAACTATATCGGAGACAGATATACTCTTTTACTTGTTTCAGTCATTTGACTGTGGCCATGCTGGAGCACTACCTTTAGTCGAGCAAATCGACCCCAGGACTTATTCTTTGTAAGCCTAGTACTTATTCTATCGATCTCTTTTGCCGAACCGCTAAGTTACGGGGATGTAACCACACCAGCCTCGGTTGTCAGGCGAAGTTGGGGTGGGGGACAAACACAGACACACAAACATATACACACACACACATATATATATACATATATACGACGGGCTTCTTTCAGTTTCCGTCTACCAAATCCACTCACCTGGCTTTGGTCGGCCCGAGGCTATAGTAGAAGACACTTGCCCAAGGTGCCACGCAGTGGGACTGAACCCCGAACCATGTGGTTGGTAAGCAAGCTACTTACCACACAGCCACTCCTGCGCCTATGATGCAATAAAAAAATAGATTAATAAAAAAAAATATTAACACTTAAACTGAGTGTCCATTGCTCTTAATGAATTGGCCATCTGTAAGTGCTCTCATTTAATCCTCCAGCGCTAAGATTACTCTATCAAATGTCATGCATATTTATTCACATTATTTTAAATTAATCGAGCATTCTGTTGTAGCTTGAAGATTTTGAAGACATGATTGTTTATTTTTAGAATGACATTGCAGGGTAAGGTATGAAATGACAGATCTGGCTGGTTTAAACATAAAACAGGTATTGGGGCCAGATATTGCCAGTTTAAATGCTTATGAAATTAAATAAGTTAACCCTTTAGAATTCAGATTATTTTGTCCAAATGTAATGCTTATTTAGTTACATTTTTTAAAGTTAATTCTGTATTGTCTTGTTGCTTTGAGATTTCAAGGATCTGATTATATATTTTTAGAATGACATTGTAGGGTAGGTGTGAGAGGTTGGATATGGCCAGTTTAAACATACAACAGGTAGAATATTTATTTGGGCTGGATAGAGTCAGTTTAAATGCTAAAAGGTTAAGTAAGATTCTGTGGTCTGTTGACAGACCTTATGTTGGAAGTCATCAGTATCTTCATCATTGTTTAACTGTCCAGGCAGGAGCCTTTGCCATGCTTCTGTGTCTGTTTTGGCATGGTTTTTATCGCTGGATGCCTTTCCAAATGCCAACTGTAAAAGTCACTAAAAAAAAAAAAAAAAATGAGTCACTGAAACTGAAGGATTTGTAGAGAATTTTCTTTAAATTTGTAAAGAACTTATTGTTTGTGGATGTATATCTGTGTGTCTTTTTAAAGTATTGCAATGATCCAAACCGAAATTTTCAAACTTTACATCATCTGTCAAAAATCTTTACATCATACTTAAGGATAAAACTCTATTCTAAAAATGTCAGCTACATCTTGTAGCTTACTGTTTTACAAAACACTCAAAGATAGTCTTAATAGTGTTGGTGAAGAATACTTGAGAAATTTTGAAGCCTAAAATATTATTTTAAGTAGATCTGGGAAAAATTCTTTCTTTTTTTTCTTATTCCTTATATTTGTTGTTTTATTTCTGAAGCAAAAATAAATAAATAAATTACTGCTTTTGATGTTTTGTAAAGATACTTGTATTATGTCCCAAAAGAACATTAAATATAGTAGTTTAAGGGGGAGAAAATGTATAATTTATTTGCCGATTTTTTTTTCCCCCCGCCACATGTAATTATCTGTCGAATAAATTACAGGAGACTTCATATCAATGAGTTTGATGATAGCTTGTGATTGTGGACATTTATCTTCTCCCACTTCATCTCCCGATTTCATAAGACATTATCATTATTAATATATACATTTTAACATGGCATAGAAAGCTCAAATTCAAAAACTTACACTGCTATACTTAAACATGTTTGTACTTAAATCCTTTTGTCTATTTATTATAATAGGTTGTAGTGGAGGGTGGGAGTGGAGAGAAGAATGCTACTTCAGAGACATTAATTCAGTTCAGTGTTGAATAGGAAAAGATGGATGGATGATGTAGAAATGTAAGCAAACTTGAATGTTACCATGGAATCATAATTTACATTGTTTTCTACATACATAGAAACAATTGCACACACACGCACAAATATATATTTGTGTGTATGTATGTGTGTATATATATATATATATATATATATATATATATATATTTAAAATCTAAATATTAGCAAGTATTTGTATATATTTAATAATATCATATATTAATACAATGTCTTAGAGCCTATTTCCATTTAAGACCAATGATTTAATGGTTAGATTTCTTATTAGTTCTGCTGCAATTGTCCATTATTTATTTATTTATTTATTGTTTTTAATTTAATTTTCTTTTTAATTGTTTGTGTGAATTCTTCTTCCCTATTTCTGTATCTTTAAATGTTTGATATAATTTTCACAAAATTGTTCATATATTTCATTATCTCACATTCTAATTATCTTTTTTTACTTCCTATCATTATATACTAAGCTTGACTTTTATTGTGATATTTGAAAAAAAAAAAAGAAAATTTTTTTAAATAGAAGGAAAAATTTTCAAAACTATCTTTATGTAATTTTTAGTTATTTTCTATTTTTTTAAAAACATTTTTGTAAATAACAAGGATTCTTCAAACCACCTTTTGTTTTATACATTTGCAACTTTAAATTTTTGGCCAAGAGATGAAGAAAAAAAAAGAAAGAAAAAATCAAACAAGAAAAAAAATTGCAAGCTATCTTTTATTTTAGTTTATTTTATAGGTACAGGTGTGATTGTGTGGCAAAGAATTTTCTTCCTAACCACATCGTTCTGGGTTCAATCCCACTGTGTGGCATCTTGGGCAAGTGTCTTCTATTATAGCCTTGAGCCAACTAAAGCCTTGTGAGTGGATTTGGTAAATGGAAACTGAAAGAAGCCCATCATGTTTGTGTTTGGGTTTGTCCCCCACCACCATTTGACAACTGGTGTTGGTGTGTTGCATCCCAGTAACTTAGTGGTTTGAGAAAAGTAACCAATAGAATAAGTACCAGGCTTTAAAAAACAAGTACTAGGACCGGGTTGTTCAAGGCAGTGCCCCAGCATGGCCCCAGTCTAAACACTGACACAAGCAAAAGATAACGAGTATTGTTGTTAATAAACTCATGTTTGTAACATAACAACAGGTTCTTAAATAGAATTAAGACAGAAAGTTTTAATTTAAAGTGAGAGGTTTTGTAGTTTAGAATCTTGGCTGATCTGAGATGGATTAGTATTCAAGAGCTTAAGTTCTTTGTTACCATAATTAAAGGTAGTGTTGAAATACTCTACCTTTATTTGAATTCGTTTTGAAAATTATGAAGAACTTAATAACTTTCATCATTATTAAACTGGTGTTTGAAACAAATTAACGAGAAGGTTTTATTTTAAGTCACTTTAAAATAGGAAGTTTGCATCTTAGAACACCAAGGTCAGTCTCAAGTGGATTGGTGTCAAAAGGGTTAAGTGGAAAGAAGTTATGTTTATACATGCGTATGCACACCTCACAGATACATAGGCATAGTAGAGAGTACTTTTAAAGAGGTAGCTGACATGCAGGTAGCTGTTCTGTCAGAAGCAAAGACTAGGTCTTTGGCTTCCAGTATCTTAATTGGCATTTAGATTTGTGGTTATTTGATAGCATACTCAATCCTAATTGCATAAAGTGCCCCGTCTGTTATGATATCCAATTAAGGAATTATGGTTTGTTCTGCTACATTAATTAATACTTAATTCTAAGTTCATATACTTTTATTTATTTGTTAGTCTTTAATCATAGAGTGAAACATCATTAACATTAAATTCAGACACCACTCACAAGCATGAAACACATTAATCTCAAATCAATCATGACATGTGTAAACAATGCAATTCAAAGCGAAAAATACAATGTTTGTGGTGGCCGGGGAGAGAAATATGTTATACATGTATCTATACGTACAAGGGGGTGCTGAATAGTTCTTTGCTTTAAGGATATTGCAAAAGACATGGGTGGTTACCCAACCTTCCAAGTCCTTTTACAGGGCTTAGAAAAAAGTGAAAGACCATTGCAATAAGTGTGTGAATCTGAGAGGAGGATATGTTGTATAAAATCATAATTAACTGATCCTCCTATATTTTCTTTTACCTAAAGCCAGGAACTTTTCAGCACCCCCTCATATATGGGCACATGTGTGACTGGTTGAGAAGCTTCCATTCCAACCATGTAGCCTTCAGTTCTGTCCCACTGCATGGAACCTTGGGCAGATGTCTTCTACTATAGCTCTGAGCTAACCAAAGCCTTGTGAGTGGATTTAGTAGACGGAAACTGAAAGAAGCCCATCATGTGTGTGTGTGTATATATAGTTATTCATTGTGGAGGCGCAATGGCCCAGTGGTTAGGGCAGTGGACTCGCGGTCAGACCGGGCGTTGTGAGTGTTTATTGAGCGGAAACACCTAAAACTCCATGAGGTTCCGGGACGGGGTGGTGGCGAACCCTGCTGTACTCTTTCACCACAACTTTCTCTCACTCTTACTTCCTGTTTCTGTTGTGCCTGTATTTCAAAGGGCCAGCCTTGTCACACTGTGTCATGCTGAATATCCCCGAGAACTACGTTAAGGGTACACGTGTCTGTGGAGTGCTCAACCACTTGCACGTTAATTTCACGAGCAGGTTGTTCCGTTGGTCGGATCAACTGGGACCCTCAATGTCGTAAGCGACGGGGTGCCAACAACAAAAGTTATTCATTATTAGTTGTGGATACATTATCCATATTAAGATATACAAAATCACTTATATAATTTTGTGTGTGTGTGTGTGTGTGTGTTTGTTTACCCTTCTCTAGATGTCATGTGAAGCTTGTAAATAAGCACCACATCATGCAAGCAATGTCCTTTGCTTACAATCACCTGTGAAAAACGTGTCTGGTCAAAGGGAAATATTATCTTGTTTGGAATTAGACGAAGGTTGGTAAGCAGGAAGGAGATCAAACCACAGAAAATCTGCCTCAACAAATTGTATCCAATCCAGGCAAGCATAGAAAAACGGACATTAAGTGATGATTGATTAATGATGAGACAACTTCACAAAATATTTGTGTTTGTGTGTGTATATATGTGCATAGAAAGACAAATTCATTTTCTTTACACAACACATACACAAATGCACGCATTTACATATTGTCTATATACAGTAAATCAATTTATTGTATTCTGATATATAAAGTAACACAGTACAATAAATTACATTGCAAAAAAAGTAAAAAAAAACAAAACCAGTTGAATTACTGAATAAATTGCAGCTGAATCATGGAGTAACACATATCCACCATGACTGAAATTTTCAGCTGAAGGGAATAATATTTGCATAGAGAATTCCAAGGCAAAAACTGTAATGTCTTGAACAATGCAATGATTTTTTTATATCATTCTTGCATGGACAGCAACAAATACACAGTTCAGTTACCTGACAAGAAAACACGAGCACTCTTTTTATTGTTGTTACTGCTTTTATGTACATACATATGCAAAACTTTTGGTGTGTTTGCTCATATATACAGCACCCCTGTTGCTAACCATGAGCTATAAATTTTAACTTTTTTCAGCTTATCGTACTTCGATATAGAAAAAATTCACAACCTTCTGTGCCAATAAACCACTATTGTACATTATTTACATTTGACGAATGTTTGTCCTCATCTTGTTTGTTGTTAACACAACGTTTCGGCTGATATACCCTCCAGCCTTCATCAGGCGTCTTGGGGAAATTTCAAACCTGGGTTCTCGTTCCTAAGGTATTTTTCGATGTTGTTGTTATTATTATTATTATTATTATCATTCTGGTCACTGCCTGGAATTGAACTCGGAATTTGTTCTTGAAAGTTGTTTTTTATATCTTCTACGGATTGCTTGAAGCTCACTAACTTCCTACACCTTGATCCTTGGATCTTACCTTTACACACACACACACACACACACACACACACACAGGTGCAGCATGGCTGTATAGTAAGAAGTGTGCTTCCCAACCACAAGGTTCCAGGTTCAGTCTCATTGTGTGGAACCTTGGGCAAGTGTCTTCTACTATAACCTCAGGCTATAGTAATTTGTGGATGCATATTGCCTATGACTGGATGCATTTCCTGTCACTAACCTTCACCTGTTTCCAAGCAAGGTCATATTTTCCATGGAATACTGTTAACAAACAACAGTTGCTTGTGTGAGGATTTGCTTATTTACAACCATCACACATCTAGACAAGGGAGTACACACACACACACACACACACACACACACACACACACACACACACAACAGGCTTCTTTCAATTTCCATCTACCAAATCTACCTACAAGACTTTGATCAGTCCAAGACTATAGTAGGAGACATTTGCTCAAGGTACCAATGTGTGTGTGTGTGTATTCATATATATTTTGATGATGATAATGATGTATATAATGATATTGCATCACTGAAAACTAAGTCTATGGATCTGCTTGTGTCACTTTCCCGACACTAACATCTATTAATTCCTTACAAGCTTTCATTTGTGTACAAAAGTGTATATAAATAGTGGACACTTCCATTTAATTTGATCTTTCAAATTTCCTTCCTCCATTTTGATAGCACACACACACACGAAGATGTACACACTGCTCTTTCTTTTAACTTGTAATAATATCTAAATTGATTTTTCGGACAAGCCATTTTGGTTCCAAGTCGTTAAGATCTCACTGAAAGTAAATTTCTGACAGGTCTTCGTTTTTGATAGACTTACACATAACAGATTCAATTAAGTGGATAGTTGAAGACCAGGCATTATCGTGGTATGCCCAGCGTGTTGGATCTGTCGGTGGACATTCACAGTTTGTAAAAATTTACTACCTCCCTGCCAAAGGTCTGCTTGGTCAGATCTCACCATTCTCACTGAACAATAACATTTCCCAGGTTTGGTTAGTTTGCATTAATCCACAAGATGCAAAGGGTCATTTTTCTGGTTTCTCTGGTGAATATATTCCTCCCTGGATGGGATGCCCATCTGTCATAGGATTCACTCATTTTTACCAGCTGAGTGGACTGCAGCAGTATGAAATTGTTTTGCTGAAGAACACAATGCATTGCCTGGTTCAGGAATTGAAACCATGAAATTAGGCATGTCCACTCCCAGGTTTGCTTGTCTCAAAATGAGAGTTGTCTATCTCTGAAACCTGAAGACGATGGAAAGTTTTCTGGAGTGTGTGTGTGCGTGCACATTTCTTCATACATGAAATTCATTTAAATGATGTTTCTACATTTTTAAACAATTTTTTGTTTCTTTAAAATTGAATTTTTATTATGATATATAATTGAACTCCCTTGGAAATATTAAATAGAATAATCATTAAAAATGTAATTTAATTCAATTCCAATTTATTTTTTTCCCCAAGTAAACTTCTATAAGACTCATGATAAAATTAAATATTGCAAAATGATGAGGATGATGATGACAACAATGATGATGATGACAGAAAACTTTTTACAATGTAGAATGGAAACCACTCCTGCACATGTATTAGAGAATGGATAAAATATTATTGTAATTACATGTAATTACATGTAATTACATGTGTGACAGCATGGTAAAGAAATTTGCTTCCTAACCGTGTGGTCTTAGGCTCGATCCCACAGCGTGGTGCCTTAGGCAAATGTCGTCTACTATAGCCCTGTGCTGACCAAAGTCTTGCTAGTTAATTTGCTAAGCAGAAACTAAAACAAGGCAGCGAGCTGGCAGAAACGTTAGCAGGCCGGGTGAAATGCTTATCGGCATTTCGTCTGCCATTACGTTCTGAGTTCAAATTCCACCGAGGTCAATTTTGCCTTTCATCCTTTCGGGCTCGATAAATTAAGTACCAGTTACACACTGGGGTCGATGTAATTGACTTAATCCCTTTGTCTGTCCTTGTTTGTCCCCTCTATGTTTAGCCCCGAGTGGGCAATAATGAAATAAGAAACTAAAAGAAGCTAGTTTTGTGTGTGCCTGCATGCATGCACCTTTGTCGTGACATCAGGCATTGGTTGTAAAAGAGCATCACCTGCATACAAGTGGTGTTCCATGAAAAACATGTCTAGCCGAGGGGAAATATTACCTTGCCTGGAAACAGGTGAGGGTTGGTGGCGGGAAGGTCATCCAGCTATAGAAAATCTGCCTCAGAAAATTGCATCTGATCCATGCAGGCATAGAAAAGTAGACATTAACCCTTTAGCATTCAGATTAATCCATCAACTGTAATGCTTATTTATCCACATTATTTTGAATTAATCGGGTATTATCTCATAGCTTTGTGATTTTGATGATGTTGTTATGTTTAGAGTGACATTGTAGGGTAGGTGTGAGAGGCCAGATCTGGCCAGTTTGAACATAAAAAGAGATCAAATATCTGGGTCGGATATGGCCTGTTTGAATGCAAAAGTGTTAGAGAATTAACCTGTTTTGTCTTCTACTTCAGAAAAAAATACCCAACCACATGGTTCTGGGTTCAGTCCCACTGCATGGCAGTTTGGGCAAGTGTCTTCTAACCAAAGCCTTATGAGTGGATTTGGTAGATGGAAACTGAAAGAAGCCTGTCACATATATATCTATGTGTATCTTTGTGTCTGTGTTTGTCCCCACCCCCACCATCGCTTGACAACTGTATAGCAGTTCAGCAAAAGAGACCGATAGAATAAATACTAGGCTTACAAAGAATAAGTTGTGGGATCAATTTGTTTGACTAAAATGTGTAAAAAAAAGTAAAAGAGAATTATTTTGCTGAACACTCCTAAATCTCATTGAAATATTAATGCAATATTTTGGTAAATAATATGTGTTCGTGATAAAGATGATTGACTGCAAACACAGCAGTGCTGAATAAGAAATGGATATGATATAGGAGGAACTGTTTAGCTTTTCTCAACATGCTTCCAGTCCATAATGTAAGACATACACAGCACCGGAATTGGTTAGTTTACTGTGTGCTAGGCATCTGTGTTGACCCATTTATCCATGCCTACACGGAAAAACAAATGTAAAATGATGATGTTCTGAAAATAATCCTGCTGCCATGTGGGATTATTTATTGAGCATCTAAAAATTCCTAAAGTAAGAAACATCATCATCATCATCGTCGTTTAACGTCCGCTTTCCATGCTAGCATGGGTTGGACGATTTGACTGAGGACTGGTGAAACCAGATGGCTACACCAGGCTCCAATCTGATTTGGCAGAGTTTCTACAGCTGGATGCCCTTCCTAACGCCAACCACTCTGAGAGTGTAGTGGGTGCTTTTACATGCCACCGGCACGAAGGCCAGTCAGGCGGTACTGGCAACGGCCACGCTCAAAATGGTGTATTTTATGTGCCACCCGCACAAGAGCCAGTCCAGGGGCACTGGCAATGATCTCGCTCGAAAGTCCTTACACATGCCGCGGGCACAAGTGCCAGAAAGGCGTCGCTGGGCACAGATGCCATCACAATTTCGCTTTCGCTTGCCCCAATAAGTCTTTGCAAGCTGAGTTTCGTGTCCAATGAGGGAGACGACGTTGGCATGGGTGCCAGTCTTCGAATTTAGTTCGATTTCACTTACCTCCCCTACTGAAAATCTTGAGAGTGATAAGGCAGATATGTATGGTTATATTTGACCAATTCTTGGCTTCTCCTGCTGTTCTGTGGATGCAACAAATGTATTGACTTGTCTTTCCTTCATGGTGTGGCCATGAATGGGAAGGTGGTAAGCACACATGGAGGCAAGGTATTTTCTTCTGGAAACAGTCCAGGTACAGCCGATGTGGTTAAGTTTCTGTCTCTCTAATACTGCCAACCAACAATGAAAAAAGGCCAGCCATAGTGTTTGTCTGCTTCTTATTCTCATTTGATATGTTTTTGACATTGAAAGCATTTTAATGGAGAAGTTGTTGTTTTTTTTTTATATTCCCAATGTTCCATTTCGCATGAGGTTTTAGCATTTGACATTCTACTGTCTCTTTTATAAAAACAATATGGCTTGCTATATTTTGCTTTGTGTCAGGTTTTTCCATTCTGTATTGTTCAACTAAGAACTTAGACTTTACTTTGACATGTAGAAAAGTTTCAGTTATCATTGAAAATACTGTTAGAAAAATTTAAGAGATAAGTTTATGAAAGTTTGGCGGATTAAAATCAGAGGCACTAAAATAGTATTATTTGTCCGAATATTGGGAGGGGGGTGGAATTGTTGTTATGGATTTAGCAAAAGAATTTAATAAAGACATAAAATAAAATAAAATAAAAGTGAAAGATTAAGATGAACAAGTATAGAAAACTATATTTTTGGAAATAAATGGATAAAATGTCTTCAGCATATTCTTTAAAACCAAAAAGAGAATTTTTTTTTTTAACAGAAATTCATTTGACCTGTATTTCAGACCTTTAGTATGGTTCTGATTTATGCAATAGATAAGATTAGAATCTATTGTAAGTGGATGGCAACCAAGGCAATCTTCACAGGGAAGACCATCATGATTGACAAAAAGTAGAAAGCGTTAGCTTACGAAAGGAATTATCAGACTTGGGAAATGTGATAGAACGGCAAAATGGTTAGATACTTCATAATGTTTGTTCTGGTTCCTTTTATTCTGAGTTCAAATCCTGCTGAGATGAACTTTGCCTTTCATCTCTCTGAGGTTGATTAAGTACCATCAGTCAAGTATTGAGTGAGGGCCAGTTCAGTCATTAACCCCCACCCTAAAATTTCTGGCATTGTACCAATATTAGAAATAACTACCTTCCCTTTCATCTCTCCAGGATCATTGAAATAATTAGCTATCAAATATAAGGGTTTGCTTAATTGACTCATCTCCTCTATTACCCTACCCCACTGTTGTAGCCATATTCCAATACAAGACTTGAAAATCATTAGCATACCTGACATTTTGTCTGTCTTTACATTCTGAGGTTGACTTTGCCTTTCATCCTTTCAGGGTCAGTAAAATAAGTACCAGCTGAACACTGGGGGTTAATGTAATGGACTGTTTCCTCCCGCAAAATTTCAGGTCTTGTGCCTACACTAGAAAGGATCATCATCATCATCATCATCATCATCATTAATAAAATAAAGAGCAGCAGAAACAGGGTGCCATACTAAGATGTTTATTCTTTGCGAGGGTGTGGAGTTGGCAGAGTTGGAGAAAGTGACTTGTTTTTTTTCCTTCTAAGTTGGGTCCTTCCTTTTAACCCTTTCATTACCATATTTCTGTTGAGATGCTCTGTGTTTCTTTCAATTAATTTTAAATATAACAAAGAATTTAGTAAAATAACTTCGTTATCATTCAGCTAGTGTTAGGAACATAAATTGTGGCTAAGGTTTGGTGGAAGATTTTAATTCAAAACCTATGCTAACAAAACAGTTGTACTACTGAGCCAGAGCTGGTTTCAGCTGGGTTGGTATCGAAAGGTTTAAGGTTGATAAATATTCCAATTATATATATATATATATATATATATATATATATATATATATATATATATATATATATATATATATATATATATGTATAAAAGCAAATACAATCACCCATGCACTTCTCTTCATTGCATTGGCCTTGTGCCTATTCAAAAAAAGGTCCGGTGGTGGGGGCGGGCTGTTGGGTGTCTCCAATTGTCCCCCAGTGATCCGAATCCCTGTCGGATATTCCGTTTCCTTTTAACCCCTTTAAGCATTCAGATTACTCGGTCAAATGTGATGTTTACTTAATCATATTTAAAAAAATTAATCATGCATTATTTTGTAGCTTCAAGATTTTGAGGATGTGGTTGTTTATTTTTAGAATGACGTTGCAGGGTAGGTGTGAGAGGCTTGATCTGGTCATCTTCAACAAACAAAAAAAGGGTTAGAATTTTGGGGCCAGATATGGCTGGTTTAAATGCTAAAGAGTTAAACAAGTAGTTTTCCATGCCTGTTTTCTCACATCCAGCTCTATGTAAACGTGCAGCTTTTTTTTTTTTTTTTTTTGTTATTTGTCCTTGTAACGTCTCCCTCAACCTGTGTCCTTCAGGCAAATAAAAGAAATCATTAATTATAATTATTGTTTACTGCCTTGTTTTGTTTTTTGTTTTTGTTTAGGATATTATGCTAGAGATTGTTGTTGCCTTTGGATATGAATCACAACTAATAATCTAGTAACCCTAATATATATTTTATTTCATGTTGCTTTAGATCTTCCTTATATTAAAAAAAAAAAACAAGAAAAATTATTCAAAATGACTTTTCCTGTATCGATTTATTAATAACTTTTTTTTCTTCTTTTGTGTGTGCGAGTATCACTGGCTAATTCCTCTCTCTCTCTCTCTCTCTCTTTCTTTTATGTCATACAATTATATAAATGAACCATCCCCATTATACATAATATTAACGTGCATCTAACCAGTGACTGTATTCATGCACATATGCACACATACATGCATATCCAACACAGGGAGATTTTTCATTAAAACCCTAAGATAAAAGTAAGCAATGCAATCAACTGTTTGTTGATAGCGTTTGAATCAGAAAATGAATCAGTTGTGTAAAAGGAGGGAAAATCGGTTATTTAGCATCTTGTAAGATAGAGTCAACAAATTTTATTTCTTTTCCATCCAAGCAAATTGATGAACTGAATCATATGCATTTATTTAAACAGTATCAGTGAGACAAAGGTGGGGAGTTGGCAGAAACGTGAGCACGCCGGGCGAAATGCTTAGCGGTGTTTCATCTGTCTTTACGTTCTGAGTTCAAATTCCGCCGAGGTTGACTTTGCCTTTCATCCTTTCGGGGTCGATCTAATCGACTGGTCCCCTCCCCCAACAATTTTGGGTCTTGTGCCTAGAGTAGAAAAGTATCAGTGAGACAAACCAAGCCAAATATTCTGTGAGTCACTCTGGAGTGAGATTTGGCTCAGGTTTAGAAGATTGATACCAAACTGTCCAAAACCACCCTTGATTTTATGCTTCGGACCTCAACTTTTAAAGTGGTCTAAATTAAAACTTCTTATTTAAATTTCATGTTATATAGGCGCAGGAGTGGCTGTGTGGTAAGTAGCTTGCTTACCAACCACATGGTTCCGGGTTCAGTCCCACTGTGTGGCACCTTGGGCAAGCGTCTTCAACTATAGCCTCGGGCCAACCAAAGCTTTGTGAGTGGATTTGGTAGACGGAAACTGAAAGAAGCCCGTCGTGTATATGTATATATATATATATATATATATATATATATATATATATATATATATATATATATATATGTGTGTGTGTGTGTGTGTGTGTTTGTGTGTCTGTGTTTGTTCCCCCAACATCGCTTGACAACCGATGCTGGTGTGTTTACGTCCCCCGTAACTTACTGGTTTGGCAAAAGAGACTGATAGAATAAGTACTAGGCTTCCAAAGAATAAGTCCTGGGGTCAATTTTCTCGATTAAAGGCGGTGCTCCAGCATGGCCGCAGTCAAATGACTGAAACAAGTAAAAGAGTATTATGCTCCAAAACAGTAGCTTGAGCCTTTAGCTTTCAGATTACACTATCAAATGTAATGCTTATTTATTCGCATTGTTTTGAATTAATAATACATTGTAGGGTAGATGTTAAAGGCTGGATCTGGCTGGTTTGAATATAAAGCAGGTAAAATATTTAGGCTGGATATGGCCGGTTTGAATGCTAAAGGGTTAATATTGATGGAGTTATTTTCAAAATTGATTAAACAATAAATGGTAGCATAAAGGTTAAATTACCATCTTGGCCTAAAATGCTAAAAAAAAAAAAAAAATTATGACTTGACAAACTGCTTGTGACATTTTCATGTTACTCAGAAGTACTTAGAGCATGAAAAAGTTTGGGATTTCTTAGCTAATTTGAACCTAAGGTAGTTGCTTTTGAAACCCAGCTGTATTTATATAGGATATATAGCATAAGTTGGCTATGAAGAGTAATGAAATCCATTTAGGCCTTTTTTTCTCCTCAATTCACAAGGCTGGGACTGAACCCAGACCACATGGTTGGGAAGCAAACATTTTACCACAGAACCACACCTGCATGTAAGTAAATTTATGCAACATATAACAGCAAAGGAAAATGTTTGTTCAAAATAATGATGGTGATGGTGACAATCCTATTATACATTTTGACACAGACATTGATTTATAAAGTTAATCATGTTGAAGTAATATTAAGATCTATATCTTGGATCACCAACCCAACCCAGCCATGACAACCACCTGTTTCAGCATTGGCAGAATTATAGTGTCAGGAGCTGAAAGAGACAAGTCATGGGTTAATGTCATTTTCTTTAGACAAAATTCTTTCAACTTCTTCGTAAATACTTTGTCTTATATTAGTTGTAAAATTACTGCCATAAAATAGCGCCATCTGTCATGTTCACAGATGTCAGTTCATTCCCATTGATGTCCTTCAAGTTCTTTTCTCTCTCCTTGGGGTTTTTTTTTACCCAATATTCTACACGGTATCGTTTATAGCTTTATCTGCTTTAAGTTTCACATTAAAATTATTTATTTGTTGTAAAGAATAAAAAGTTTAGAATGGTATAACAATGCACTATAGAACTAAAAATGGACTATATACTTGTTGTAACTTGGTTATCTATAGTCCGATGATATTTCGGAATTACAATTCCTTCTTCAGATCTTATTTGCTGGAGTCTCTTTCTTGAAGTTTGTAAAAAGAAATTTTTGCTTCACTGTTCCTCATTCTGGGCTGTCTTTCCTTCCGCTTCCAAAACATCTTTGGTTTTGTCATCGATGCTTCTGTGACTTTTTTTTTTTCTAGGTAGGGAGGTTGGTCCAACACAAACCCCGCTTTTTTTTTTTTAAATTCTGGGAAGAGGTGGTCCATATTAGTCTGGCCTCTCTATTCTTTGAGACTTTATCCTGCATGGGGGTGGGTGGGGGCTACCAGGAACTTGAGCTGTGCTGGCATAGCTCTCAAGATCATTGAGGGAGGCAATCAAGTCATCACACCACAAAGAATGCACCTTGTAGTGGATTTACTTTTAGCACGCTGTATGCGCATCATGTCACTATGCAAGTTTTCTCCCCTCCTAATGCAACATAATGCCCCTGCAGCTACAGGGGAGAAAATTCATACAGTGATATGATGCACACAAGCATGCTAAAGGTTAAAATAGTCTAAGTATGAATTTATTTATTCTTTGATTAGTTGTTGTCATTGTACTGTGGCCATACTGGAGCACTGCCTTCAAGTTTTGAGTCAATCATATTGATCCCGTTTCTTTATTGAGATATAAAGTTAGAGGACACAAAGTGACATGCAAACACAACAATGATTTTAACCAGTGTATACACATACATACATAAATACACATGTACATACATGCCTACATACATATACACAGATACACACAGATAACTGTGGTTAAGAAGCTCACTTTGCAACCACATGGTTTCAGGTTCGGTCCCACTGTGCAGCACCCTCAGTACATATCTTCTACTACAGCCCTGAGCCAACCATTGCCTTGTGAGTGAATTTGATGCAAGGAATTTGTGTGGAAATCCATCCTCTGTGTTTGTGTGTGTGTGTGTGTGTGTGTGTGTGTGTGTTTGAGCTTATATATCTTCTCTCCACTGCTTGGTAACCAATGTTTGTTTACATCCCTGTAACATAGCAGTTCAGCAAAAGAGATTGATAGAATAAGTACTTGGGTTAGAAACATAAGTTGATTTGATTGACTAAACCCTTCAAGGCAGTGCCCCAGCATGGCCGCAGTGCAGTCAGTGACTGAAACAAGTGAAAGGTAAAAGAGTATGTACATACATACATACATACACAATACATACTTACATACACAATACATACATACATACACAATACATACTTACATACACAATACATACTTACATACACAATACATTCTTACATACACAATACATTCTTACATACATGCTGGTACCACGTCTAAAGCACTCAGTCCACTCTGTAGTGTAGGGGAGTTGGTGTTAGGAAGGGCATCCAGCCTTAAAAACAGACAGCGGAGCCTAGTGCAGTGTTCTGCCTAGCCAACCCATGTCATGACAATGATACACACGTATGCCTGATGGGCTCCTTCACAAAGTCCACTCACAAGGGCTTTGGCCAAACTTTAGGTTACAGTATAAGACTCTTGACCTCGGTGCCATGCAGAAGAATCGATCTCAGAACCACACAGTCATGAAATGAACGTCTTCACTACCTGGCTACGCATGCACTTGAGTATATTTGTATGTGTATATTTCAGTGTGTGTGAGTGTGTGAAGCATGTATGTGTGTATGTATATTTAATCATTGAGCATGTTGTGTCTTAATTATATTACATAAGTTTATCAAACTATTGAAGTTCAATCATTAGAAAGTAACTTTTTAGTGCAGCTAAAATGTATTTGAATAATCAAATATTCCCAAATGTTGGCGATGATTGCATTCTGGATTTTAGAGGCAAGTGCTCCTAGATTTGAATTGTCAAGAGATAATAGAAATGTGATTAAATTGTCAACAACATTTTCTTGATAACTTTTCCCTGGGAGCAGTACACGTCTTCTTTGTGAAGTTGATTTTATCGTATAATGCTTTTATTTTTTTTTTTTTGGTTTTTATTTTTTTCATTTTATATTGTTTAATCTGTCTTTCACAAACTCTTCTGAGAATTTCACCAATCCTCCGCCACCTCCTTCCT
This sequence comes from Octopus bimaculoides, assembly GCF_046866305.1. Lineage (NCBI taxonomy): Eukaryota > Metazoa > Mollusca > Cephalopoda > Octopoda > Octopodidae > Octopus > Octopus bimaculoides. The sequence continues at coordinate 47,818,347 of NC_142943.1, forward strand.
CCCCATCCCTTTTCTCCAATATCCTCACCAGCCCCACTGAACACACACACACACACACACACACACACACACACCCTACTTCTAAGAATAAATGATAAATAAAAATAGAAAAGGATTTTGATTGCTGTATTTAAAACTGCCTTTTTTTTTTGTTGTTCCTGTTTTGTTTTTTTTGTTGTTCCTGTTTTTTTTTTTGTTCCTTTCCTGCAACTAATGCATGTGATGTTTTGTAAAAGAATTTCTGTGAAGATGTTACTCCTGTTTCATGTTCTTTCTCTGTCACTGTTTAGGTCCTTACATAATTAAACTATTACGCAACTACACAGAATTTGTCTCTCCCTCCCTCCCCCTCCCTCTCTCTGTGACCATTTATAAAAGAAGCACTGTTTCCATTCATTCAGTTAGTCTCTCACTCTGCCTCAATATATTTACGTCAGGTTTCTTCAACAGTTTTGAATTAACATTTGATTGAAGGATAGAGTTATGCAAATAATATCTTCTTGCTTTCAGTCTTTTACTTGTTTCAGTCATTGGACTGTGGCCATGCTAGGGCACCACCTTGAAGGGTTTAATCAAAGAGATCATCACCCGTACTTGTTTTTTTTTTTTAAAGCCTGGTACTTATTATATTCGGCTTTTTTGGCGAACCACTAAGTTATAGGGACATAAACAAATCAACACAGGTTATTAAGCAGTGGTGGAGGACAAACTCCTAGGTGTGTGTGGGCCTCTTTCAGGTTCTTATTTATTTATTGCCCTCAAGGGGCTAAACATAGAGGGGACAAACAAGGACAGACAAAGGGATTAAGTCAATTACATCGAGCCCAGTGCGTAACTGGTACTTAATTTATCGACCCCGAAAGGATGAAAGGCAAAGTCGACCTTGGCGGAATTTGAACTCAGAATGTAACGGCAGACGAAATACCGCTAAGCATTTCACCCGGCGTGCTAACGCTTCTGCCAGCTCATCGCCTCTTTCAGTTTCTGCTTACCCAATCCTGAGGCTATAGTACTATAGTAGAAGACACCTGCCCCAAGGTACCACACAGTGAGACTGAACCCTAAACCATGTGGTTGAGAAACAAGCTTCTTACCACATAACCACATCTGCACCTATAAACATAAATGGTAAACAAGTCATTATTCGCACGGTATGTGTTAACCAGGTACACACAATCTGTTACCATTGTTCACTGCAATATCAACTCCAATTTCAAGATTGCATATCAAAAGAAATAGATAGGTTTTATTCTTCTTTTTAATCGATAGCTTACCTGTATGTAATTTAGCTTAAACTTTATTGTTTCTAAAATACTTACTCACACCAGGCCAGGAATTCTGTAAGGCAATTTAAATAAATGAAATCTGTGTCAAGCCTTCACCCACAACTCACCTTTTGACACCCATTCCACCATCAATCTTCTCAGTTACCCTATTTCCTTCCCTCACTTTCCCTCCACTAAACTACTATTTCCTGAGCCCGACTCATTCCCTATCTCTAATCATTTGTCACACTATTCTCATCCTTGTGTGCATTCTTACCTCCACATCCATCTTTTGTCTTCCTCTATCCTATTCTTGTCTTTCATATTTGTCTTGTACCTTGATCTCACATATCTCCTCCTCCCCCGATGGGCAAGCCATGTATTCACCCCCTGACCCTCTCCTCTAGTTTCTTACCTCTCAGTACCCTAACCCCTCGTAGTAGAGGGGTCTTGTCTTAAAGATACTTGGTGACCTCACCAGTACAGGTGCCATGAAAAACAAAGCACCCAGTACACTCTGTGAAGTTGCTGGCATTAGGAAGGGCATCCAGTCATAGAAACCATGCCAAAAACAGACATTGGAACTTGGCACAGTTCTTTGGCTTGTCTATCCATGCTGAACCATTGAACCCATATTATTATTATTATTATTATTATTATTATTATTATTATGAAAGCGACGAGCTGGGCGAAATGCTTAGCAGTATTTTGTCTGTCGCTACATTCTGTGTTCCAATTCTGAGGTCGACTTTGCCTTTCACCCTTTTGGGGGTTCAATAAAATAAGTACCAGTTGAATACTGGGGCCAATGTAATCAACTCGTCCTCACTTCCCTCAAGCTGCCCTTGTAGCATAAATTTGAAATAATTATTATTATTATTATGAAGGCAATGAGCTGGCAGACTCATTAACGTGTTGGGCAAAATGCTCAGTGGTATTTCATCTGCTGCTACGTTCTGAGTTCAAATTCTACTGAGGTTGACTTTGCCTTTCATCTTTTCAGGGTCGATAAATTAAGTACCAGTCACACACTGGGGTTGATGTAATCGATTTAATCCCCTCCTCCAAGCTTCCCTTGTGGCAAAAACTTGAAATCATTATTGTTGTTATTATTATTATTATTATTATTATTATTATTATTATTATTATTATTATGTGGCAGAATTGTTAGCACACTGGATGAAATGCTTGGTGATATTTCTCCTGTCGCTACATTCTGAGTTCAAATTCCGTCAAGGTCAGCCTTGCGTTTTATCCTTTCAGGGTCGATAAATTAAGCACCAGTGAAACACTGGGGTCAATGTCATCGACCAGTCTCCTCCCCCTAAATTTCAGGCCTTCTGTCTTTAGCAGAAAGGATTATTATTATTATTATTATTATTATTATTTTATGTTTGACTTTTGCTTTGCATTTGTACAAGTTGGCTCCAAGTGTCACCCAGAGACCTCAAGAGACAACAAGTTAGAAGTTCATGTTGGTGCTATGCCTAGGGTGTCATATATCTGGTTTTGTACATAGTGTTGTTCTAGAGAATGTTTAAGAAACCATAAGAAAATGATGAGTTTGTTTTAAGATTTAGGATTACATAGACAGTATTTTACGTAGGATATGGGCAGTTCCCATGAGCACTATCTTTTGAATTTCTGCCATTTTGGGGTTTCTTGATATCTGAGCTAGGTAGCAATCAGCCCCTTTTGATATCATTCCTAGGGCACCTATGACAACAGGTATTGTTTTAGTCTTCAGGTTCCACATTTTATTATTATTATTATCATCATCATCATTATTATTATTATTATTATTATTATTATTATGACAGCAACCCGGCAGAATAGTTAGCATGCCAGGCGAAATGCATAGTGGTATTCTGTCTGTCTTTACTTTCTGAGCTCAAATTCTGCTGAGGTCAACTTTGCTTTCATCCTTTTGGGGGAGGGGGTCATTGAAATAAGTACCAGTTATGCACTGGGACCGATGTAATTGTGCTTATAGTAGTAAGGATTATTATTATTATCATTATTATTATTATTATTACTACTACTACTACTACTATTATTGTTATTATTATTATTATTAGCACTGGACATGTCTTGCTGTGTTTGTTCTGGTATTTTACATTCTGAGTTCAAATCCCTCTGGAGTCAACTTTACTTTTCATCTCTCCTGGGATCAATAAAACAAAGTATCAGTGAAAGTACTGGGGGTCGTTTTGATTGATTATTTCCCCCCCTCCCCTCAAATTACTGGCCTTGTGCCTAAATTTGAAATAATTATCAGTTCTCACTTACTTGTTTTTTTGTTTTTATTTTTGCTAATTAATATTTGCAACCTGCCAGTGCTTTTTTTTTTCTTCTCCCTTCATCCAATGTGTGAACGAGCTTGCAAAGATCATTCGCTGCTGCTGGTGGTGGTGGTGGTGGACGATATTATTGCTGTTGTTGTTGTTGCTACCATCAGCGCTATTGATTGCCTACCTTCCCCATGGAAAGGCCAGATGTGTGTGAGGTGTGTTGATAGAATGATAGAGATGGTGGTGGCAGGGTGAGGGAGAGACAGACAGACAGACAGAGAGAAAAAGAGTGAGTGAGTGAAACTAGGCATCTGTGGTAGAGGGGTGAGGAGAGGGGGTAAGATCTAGAATATATCATCTTGGCAGCTGGTGTTTACTTTTTGTTTCTCTTTTTCTTTTTTCTTTTCCAAGTCTGCATTCATGGATCAGTTATGATGGTGATGGTGATGATGATGATGATGATGATGATGATGATCTGGGGGGAGGGGGGGTTTCGTTGTTGTTGTTGTTGTTGTTATTGCTGTTGTTACTACTGCTAGCTTGGAGGACTAACCATGATTACAAAACCTTGCTTTGTTCTTTCTAAAGATTCCCTCTTCTCCTCCTCCTCCTCCTCCTCCTCCCTCTTTCTCTTGCTTTCTCTCTCTCTCCCCCCTACAGTAACTACCATCTAATACACACACACACACACACACACATGCATTACATTATTGTTTCCTGTCATCAATCCACACTTCCTACCAACCATGCTGTGTTTAGTCCAGGTTGTTGTTGATTGGAAAGGGTTGGCTGGCCAGTCTAGGGAGTAAGTTTGTGTGTGTGTGTGTGGTGGGGATTTTATATGTACTTGATGAAGTAGGCTGCCTCTTCCACGATCTTTTCTCTTAAATATTATATTTATTATTTTAAATATCCACCCAAGCCTGTCTTAGCAGACCCCACACAAGGCACATCACTATATCCCCCACCCACCCCCCCACCCACCCCGGCTAGTATTTATTCATTAATTGATAGCAACTCATGACCATACAATAGATCAGAATTTGGTCCCTAGACCTATGAGGTTCCTCTGGCAAATCAACTCTCACTAGGCCCTAGAATATTTTAGTGACACCAGGCCACAGCACACCTGCTGGTGCTGGAGCACCAGTAGGTTATTCCGTCCAGTTGATCTGATCAACAGAACAGCCTGCTCATGAAATTAACGTGCAAGCGGCTGAGCACTCCACAGACACGTGTACTCTTAACATAGTTCTCGGTGGGATTCATCATGACACAGAGTGTGAGACAAGGCTGGCCCTTTGAATTACTGGTACTACTCATTTTTGCCAGTTGAGTAGACTGGAGGAATGGAAAATGAAGTGTCTGGGAATTGAACTCACAACTTTACAATTTTGAGCTGAACACCTTAAATACTTAACCATGTTCCTTCACAACATACATGGATCAGGATTGGCCCATAGACTAGTGAGGCCCCTGGGCAACTGCTTCATGTGTCCAAGCCTTAAGAGTGCATTGTAACTCACACCTCTGTAGATTGTGGTTCTCTGTTTTGCTGACTTCAATGTTTTTTTTTTCTTTTCAACAAGTGTTGGTTGAGGGCCATGTTGGTTGCTGATATGGGATTTTGGGACAAGAAATATTAAATACAGCTAACTGTGTTGCTCTAAGTACATATGTGCATGTATGTTTGTGTGTGTGTGTGTGTCTGATGTTCTGCAAGTATGTGTTTTGTTCTGTTTATGTGTGTGTATGTTTATTACTCTGTGTGTGTGTGTTAGTTGCCTTGTGTGTGTGGTGTTTTCTCAGTGTGTTCGTACTTCTGTAATTTATAGATTAAAAATAATCTACTTTGCCTTTGCTCCAGTATTCGTTCTCAAATATTAAACATGCTGTGCACACACACACACACACACACACACACGCACAAAACCACTCGTTAACAACTCTACCACACATACACACACACTCCAAATCGCATCACAATTGCTATTCTCAAGATTAACATTTTTATATCTTTTTGTGTGTGTAATTATGTCAGGCATAAGCACAGAGCAACAGGCCTATTGATAGTTGTAGGTATGTATGTGTGTATGTATGTATGTGTGCAAGTGTGTGTATATATATATATATATATATATATAAGTGAGAGAGAGAGAGAGAGAGAGAGAGAACCCATGCCAGCAGAGAAAACGGATGTTAATTAACAATATTATGTATATATATATATATATATATATATATATATATATATATATGTGTATATATATATATATATAATCAAATGAATTAAAACATGTGACGGATGTCAGCTCATTACAGCTGTTTCTTATGTAACTTTTAATGAATAATGAGAAACATTACATTATTTTTCAAAGGGCATATTCATCAGATGAGAATGTAATTTTTATAGAACGAAGGGGTATCCCAGGAATTGCAGCAGAGATGTGTCTGTCGAGGCCGAGAAAGGGAAATGACCAACAATGCTAACCATAAAAATGTAGTTCTTAGGTGCTAAATACTCATAGGGTTGCTTTTATCTGTGTACAAAACCATGCATGCACATTGTTTGTTTTTGATTTTGTCAACTACACAGTATAGTAGGATCAGTTGGGCACCATCTGTGTAAAAACAGCATCATGACGCAATTCATTCTGCCAGAAATTTGGAAATGACGTGCTGTTCTGCTTGGCATTCATGCTGGAATCTCCAATATGAACATTTCAGTGTGCTTGGGTGTCACTCTGAGGACAGTGCAATCTGAAGACATGTACCAAGAGTGATAAAAATCAGACATCCAGTCAACATCATGGCATTTGGAGTGATCACTAGTGATAAGCGATGTTATGCCTCCATTCATCTTACCATACGGCCTCAGGCTCAACACAGAGGCCTACATCAAGTGCCTGGAGGAGGTAGTGCTGCCCTGGATCAAGAGGGTGGCTGCTGGAAGATCTTATGTCTGACAACAGGACTCTACACCTTGCCACACGAGCAGGAGAACCCAGTCATGGCTGTCAGACAATTTCTGCAACCACATCACCCCTAACATCTGGCAACCTAACTCCCCAGACTGCAACCCCCTTGATTATTATGTGTGGGGTGCAGTTGATGAGTAAAAGACCAACAAAATTCCATATAACACCAAAGATGAACGGAAGGCAAGGATTATGGCAGCATTCACCAACTTAAACAAGGAGACCACCCAGAATAGTTGCACAAGATTCTGAAGTCATCTGGAGGCCATAGTTGAAGCCAATGGCGATTTTCTGGAATAAATTTACTCTACACTCTTGGAGGGGTTGGCATTAGGAAGAGCATCCAGCTGTAGAAACATTGCTAGATCAGATTGGAGCCTGGTGCAGCCTCCTGGCTTGCCAGTCCCCAGTCAAACTATCCAACCCATGCTAGCATGGAAAGCAGACGTTAAACGATGATGATGATGATGAATGAATTTAGTAAAATAACTTGATCATTTTTAAGTTGATGTTTGGAACATAAATCACCATGAAATTTTGATAGAATGTTGTAATTCAAATCATTTTGATACGGAACGTTTGTATCCGTCTCTGGCGGGTTGGTATTAAGAGGGCTAAATAATGATGCAGATTTGATGATAAACTGTTTTACACTCCTTAGAATAGGTCAAACTTTAACCCTTTAACATTCTGTCAAATGCAATGCTAATTCATTCACATTATTTTTCACTTAATCAAGCATTATCTCAGAGTTTCAATATTACAATCATGTGATTTTATATTGTTAGAATAACATTGTAGGGTAGGTGTGAGAGGCCAGATTTGGCCAGTTTGGACATACAACAGGTACAATATTTGGGAAAGATGTGGCCAGTTTAAGTGTGAAAGGGTTAAGTATTGAACTTCTATTATCTACTATTTTAATTGTTGACCTTCCCAAATGTATAGGTGAGGATTTTTTTTCTTTCTCCTTTCCTTCTCAATGCTCTTCTGTAGCGTAGTAATAAATATTTGGTTAAAAATAAGCAGTGCTCTTAACAAAGAATTTCTTTTTATAGTTGGAGACAAATATGAAGTTGAGATATGCAGTAGTAAAAATGTTGCATAATTTATGTAATAAATATCAGGGGCAATTGCTGTTCCCTTCTTTCTGCTGTTCATATCAAGAGTTGACTTGTATTTGGAGTGGCAGAGGGGGTGGGGAAACGAATAAAAAAAAAATGAGATCAAAGCTATATTTTATTTCACTGCCACATAGATTTTCTTCCCTCTTTAATGATTTTTTTTTCTTTTACTCTTCTAGCGAATACTTTATTTCTGTGATTTATATCTATCTAGTGGCATCTATCTTCTTCACATTATTGATTTGTGTGTTACTGCTGCTCTTGTCAATCAACTAAATTTTATGATTTCCACTGTTCAAGTAAGATCATATGATAAATACTGCATGGCCTTTTTTTTTTCTTTTTTCTTCTTTTTTTTTTTATATTCTCTCCATGTATTTGCATGGGTGTGTTTAATGTAACTGACTCATTACTACAATGAGTTGAACTAAAGAACATTCTGATTTATTCAAAGTTCTATGTTTAATCAAAGAGATTACTCATAGCACTACGTTCTTCTCTTCACCTTATTTATCTTCCAAGAATTTTTTTCTGTCAAGGAAGTGAGGAGGAAAAAAAGGGAGAAAGTATAGTTATTTCTACCTATCTACCTACTACCTATATATGCATATATATATATATATATGTCCTGGCGTTAGGAAGGGCATCCAGCTGTAGAAACTCTGCCAAATCAGACTGGAGCCTGGTGTTGCCATCCGGTTTCACCAGTCCTCAGTCAAATCGTCCAACCCATGCTAGCATGGAAAGCGGACGTTAAACGATGATGATGATGATGATGATGTGTGTGTGTTTACTTCCCAACCACATGACTGGGCTCAGTCCCACTGCATGGTACCTTCGGCAAGTGTCTTTTGCTACAGCCCTGGGCTGACCAAAATGGATTTGGTTGATGGAAACTTACACACACAAACTCACATTCATAGATACATGTGTGTCTTTGTGTTTGTGTTCATCCCCTACCACCACTTGACAACTAGTGTTGGTTTGTTTATGTCCCTGTAACTTAACAGTTTGGCAAAAGAGAGACTGATAGAATATGCACCAGTAAGATAAAAAAATAGGTAGTGGGGTCAATTTGTTTCACTAAACCCTTCAAGGTGCGTTCCCCTGTGTGGCCACAGTTCACTGACTGAAACAAAAAAAAAGAAAACCAAAGATATATATATATATATATATATACACACACACACACACACACACACACACACACACACACACACACGAGGAGGTTCTGAAAAGTTCCTAACTTAAAGGGTATTGTGAAAGGCCTGATTGGAGGCCCAACCTTCCGAGTTCTTTTACAGGGCTTAGAAAATACTGAAGGACTGCTACAATAAGTGTGTGAATCTCAGAGGGGAAATATGTTGAATAAACTCATAATCAACTGATCCTCCTGTATTTTCTTTTACCCAAAACCAGGAACTTTTTGTACCCCCTCGTGTGTGTGTGTGTGTATATATATATATATATATATATATATATATATATATATATGTATGTATATATATGTATGTATATATATGTATGTATATATATGTATGTATATATATGTATATATATATATATATATATATATATATATATATATAATGTGTATGGATGTTTGCATAAATGTGTGCTGCTTAAATTGTTGATACCAAGATGTGTTTAAATACTAACAAATTAAATATAATACAGTTCGAGATTACATTGTAATAATTTGATTTTTAAATAATAATAATTAGTGACATTTTAAAAATAGAAACTGGAGTATTTGAAGGGCCTGATATGAACAGAAAAAAAATAGAAAAACCAAAGTAGAAAAATAGGATAAGTGTTAGAGACAAATATTGTGAAAGTTTTCAAGAGAAATGGTCAAGTCTGGCTTTGACTGGGTGGGGTAGAACTATGGAGAATTCTTCTAACAGAAGATACAAATGGTGATGATAATCATTAACATATATCTGTGATCTGTTTTCCCTCAAATCAGAGATGGGTGCAGGAGAGACAGTCAATATACAAGTTACTACAATATTGCTGTAAAATATGAGGAATTTCATAAAGTGAGTGGAGAAAAAAAAAAATATTTCAGTCTTGTTTGGGGTTGGAAAGGTTTTTTTTTATTTATTTATTTTTTTTTTTTTTTCATTTTTAGTTGGGTTTTTTTTTTTTTTCTAATACCCTTCTCTGTTGGCTTAAAAGTTCTTTGAGACTCTCTGTGAATTTAATTACTTCATTGTGGTTGATTCTTTTCAAATCTAATCAATTGTGTATTTTTCTCAGGAATCAATAATAAACATTGATGTAGGCAGATATTTATATATATTTTTTCTATCTGCGTTTTACTTTTATAGACTCTTTCTACATTTCTACTTCTCTCTTTCTCTTTCTCTCTCTCTCTCTCTCTCTCTCTCTCTCTCTCTCTCTCTCTCTCTCTTTATCTATCTATCTATCTATCTCTATCGCCCTCTCTTGTTGCTTACTCTCATTATAAGAATGTGGCTACTTACCTACAAATGTAGGTTGTTTAAATCCTCGAAATATATCAAAGACTGTTTACATGTGTCTTAAAATTATCTTTTTATAGAGAATTGTTGTCAGAACATTGTCAGAGAGTAAAAGAAACGTAGATGGTTTAACTATTTTTACCTTGAGCAACCTAAACATCATGGAGTATTATAAAGAGAGAAAGAGAAAGAGAAAGAGAGGGGGGAGCTGAAAGAGAGGAAAGAGGAGAATTCAGTAAGAAAATTATATATAACAAAAAAAAAAAAAAAGATATAAGGAAAAAAAAAAACAACAAAAAGACAGTAGGTTGGGAGAATTAGTAACACTGTGGTTTTGTATTGAATCAAAGTAAGCTTTCTTGCTGTTCGTATTTTATGTCTTTTTCTTCTAAAAGCAAAAATTAAAATAGGGAGGTGGTGGTGGTGGTGGTGGTGGTGGCGGTGGTGGGTGAAGTGGAGAGGTGGGGTGGAAGTAAAATGCTATAACAATTAGATATATATGTGCATGTAAATGTATGTATATATGTGTGCATATGTATGTAGATTTGTGTATATAGATATATGCATATGTATGTATGTATGTAAATTTGTGCATGTGTATATATATATATATATATATATATATATATATACATATATATATATGTTCACACACACACATATATAATTATACACTCACATACACAAACACATACACACATGCACACACACAACCACTTGCCAACACTTTACCAAACTCACTGGATATCTTGTCTTCTCATACATAGATCTTTGTTGCATTGTTAAAACTTATAAGATTTCTCCGTTTCCTTCTTTCTTTTCTTCCCCTTCTCGTAATAATTCACAGACATGATGTAATATTTCAAAACATGTTTTCTTTTGTTATTTATATATATATATATATATATATTTATATATATATATATATATTTATATATATATTTATATATATATATATATATATATATATATATATATATGTATGTTTCATTTTACTTATTTAAATATTTTTCCATCAATAAGTCTTTCAAATATCATTTAAATCTTGTTTTATCTTGCTTCGTTATTTGAATCATCATCATCATTTTAATGACTACTTTTCCATGCCTGCATGGGTCAGAAGGATTTTTTTTTTTCGTTTTTGAAGCAGAGATTTTCTACAGCCAGATGCTCTTCCTGTTGCCAACCCTCACCTGTTTCCAAATCTCCCTTTGGCCAGACATGTTCTAGTAGAATATGGGAAAGGAATAACGTTGCTTATATGACAGTAACATTCATTTATACCTCTCAGGTGATATCAAGGCAAGGAGTCACAAACACATACACATGCATATATATGTATCTGTGTGTATGATGTATGTCTGTGTGGTGCCTTGCTGTCCCCAAGAAGACCCATCCACCAGAGCAAAATTGATATCAGTGCTGGTGCCACATAATGAGCACCCAGTCCCCTCTGTAAAGTGGTTGGTGTTAGAAAGGGTAACCAGCTGTAGAAACCATGCCAGAATAGACAGTGGAGCCTAATGTGACCCTTAGACTTACCAGTTCTTGTCGAACCATTGAAACCATCCAGTTCATGCCAGCAAGGAAGATGAACAGTAACTGTTTGCCTGTCCAAAGCTTTTTTTATAACAATTCCCCTGAGTGTCCACGACCATTTTCAGACTTTTAGCGAGCTCTTGTTTCCTATGCTCCGACCAATAGAAATATTTTCTTTAAGTCCCAACTTACTATGGTGGTTGAAAGAAATTGGTAATGTGTATGAGATACAATGCTTGAAATACCAGGGAAATGTCCTGTGTGTCACATGATACACAGAAAAGCAAAGAAATTAACAATGATGATGCTGAAGAATAACATAACCTACTGAGGCAATTGGAGGATTCTGTACAGAGTGCCTCATGGTATTTGTTCCCATCCTTTGCATTCTGAATTGTTGGATGGTAGACTTAATCCATTGCCTTAATCCACCCTCCTGGTCCTTGGATACTTTTAGCAGAATTTACTTTATGGCAAGCATTCCTTTCTGGATTTTAGTTTTACCTGCTAGCATTTAAACCAGCGACATCAGGCCCAAACTTTCTACTCCTTTTATGTTCAAACTGGCCATATCCAGCCTCTCACACCTGCCCTACAATATCATTCTCAAAATATATTATCACATCATCAAAATCTTAAAGCTATGAGATAATGTTTGATTAATTCAAAACAATGTGAATAAATAAGCATTGCATTTGGTAGAGTCATTTGAATGGTAAAGGGTTCAGGATAGCTTCCTCCTTTTCTTTTCACTTGTTTCACAAACCTTAGAAAAGACCTACTGCCCTTATTTCTCTCACTAATTGGTAAAAAACAAACAAAAATCCCTGTGACAGCTTCACTGATCTTTTCTAGTGTTTTAGTGAGTAACCTCTTCCAGGCTGTTATGCGTTTCTGCCACCTCACCCTACATGCAGTTTTTGATTAATTCAGCTTGTAGATTTGCCTCCCTTGCACTTTTTTGACAAGAACTATTATCAGAGCTAATGACTTTTTCTCTACATTATTATGGATCAGTTTTAATTAAGATCTTTTTAGGACTCAATGTTTTGATTATGTTGGCATCAACATAATTATTCTTTCACCGCTGGAATTCTTTCACCAAAACAAGACATATAAAACCATAGGGTATCATAATATTCTGTTTGTCCATTTTTGGTGCTAGTGTTTCTTATCGTCATCAACATCATCATTGTTATCATCACCATTATCATCATCATCATCATGCCGGACAAAATCCTTAACAGTAATGAATGTCCCGAGTTCAAATTCTATGGTTGTCAACTTTCCCTTTCATCCTTTCAAGGTTGATAAAATAAGGACCAGTTGGGCACTGAGGTCAATGGAATCAACTTGCTCCCTCTCCCAAAATTTCAGGCTTTGTGCCTACACCAGAAAACTATTATTATTATTGTTATTATTATGAAGGTAGCGAATTGGCAGAAACATTAGCACTACAGGAGAAATGCTTAACGGTATTTCATCCATCCTTATGTTCTGAGTTCAAATTCTGCCGAGGTCAACAGGTTTGATAAAATAGGGACCATTTGGGCACTGGGGTCAATGTAGTTGACTAGTCCCTCTCCCAAAATTTCAGGCCTTGTGCCTTTATTAGAAAGGATTATTATTATTATTATTATTATTATTATTATTATTATTATTATTATTATTATTGTGGAGGCACAATGGCCCAGTGGTTAGAGCAGCGGACTCGCGGTTTCAATTCCCAGACTGGGCGTTGTGAGTGTTTATTGAGCGAAAACACCTAAAGCTCCACAAGGCTCCGGCAGGAGATGGTGGCGAACCCTGCTGTACTCTTTCACCACAACTTTCTCTCACTCTTCCTGTTTCTGTTTCACCTGTATTTCAAAGGGACCAGCCTTGTCACACTGTGTCATGTTGAATTTCCCCGAGAACTACGTTAAGGGTACACGTGGCTGTGGAGTGCTCAGCCACTTGCACGTTAATTTCACGAGCAGGTTGTTCCGTTGATTGGATCAACTGGAACCCTCGACGACGATTATTATTATTATTATGTATCTAAACATATTTTTACCACACTAAAAAGAAAAAGGGAATTAAATAATGAAACTTTTGCATTGAGAATTTAAGTGAATGGAAGACCTTGTGGTAGGTTTACCAGAGAATTGAGGTGCTCCCCACCACATCGTTTTTTTCTTTCATATTGCCAGTTGGTATTATTAGACTTAAACAAGCTGGAATGAGAATCTTTGTCAAGTTACTACTGTTATTCAACATATATATGCATGTGTATACATATATCTATGTATTTATTTATATATGTATATACACGTGTGTGTGTGTGTATGTATGTATGTATATATATATATATATATATATATATATATATATATATATATATATATATAAGAGAGAGAAAAATGTGTTTTTAACTTGGTTGCTACTTGTAACAGGTTAGAAGCAGCCTTTGTTGATTGATGCTATTGAAGAAAAGTATACTAGTGTTAATAAATGAACTCTAATGAAGTCATTTGAAAATATCTTCAATAATAATAATAATAATAATAATAATAATAATAATAATAATAATAATAATAATGATGATGATGATGATGGTAACAGTTTTATTTGCCACAAGGATGTTAGCTGAGAGGACATTTCAAGAAAAAAATCAGTTTTCACAGAATCGATTATGGGGGAGAAAAGAAAAGAGAATATACATGAAAACCAAATGGTATAAAATTGGGTGGCCTTATGGAGATCAGCTTTCTAGGGTTGGCTAGTCATGTGACCCTACACATCTGGGACTTACCCTGACTACTAAGAGCAAGTGCTCACTCCCAGCTTTGTTCTCTGGCCTACAAGCACATGCTCTGAGTAGGCTCGTTCATGTAGGCTTTTCTGATCACTTTCCCCTATCTTTCAATAAATTCACTACATGTGGCAGTAACACCACATGTGGCAACATGATTCCTCAAGTCGGCAATGCTCAGACACTGGACAACCGTGGATGAAATGGTTTCATCATAACTATCCACATCTAGGACAGCCTCAGCCAATGGTCTTACCATGTCAGTAGACTTTATTCTAAACCAGGATTTCAGAACCAGACTTGGGATTTCTGGTAGGATAAAAGACAAATTCAACCTTGGTACGATTTGAACTCACTAGTTAGAAACATTAAATAATTAATTAACTAAATTAATCTGCCATTTTATAAATTCTACCATCCACTTCTCTATTAAATAAATTATAATTTTTCACATTTTCATCAGGTGACATACATAAGGGATGAGTACAAGTGATTCATTTATAGGGGTGAGTGGAGGTGAATCCCTTGTAGGGGATAAGTGGCGGTAGTTCGCCTGAGGGATGAGTATAGTTGAATCACATAGGAAATGAGTATAGGTGGTTCACTTTTAAGGGATAGGCTCAAATGACTCATTTTTATGGGATGAGTATTGTTGGCTCTTTTATAGGTGATGAGTAGAGTCTTGTATATGTGTGTGTATGTATATATGTAAGTAGTGTGGAAGCGCAGTGGCCCAGTGGTTAGGGCAGGAGACTCGTGGTCACAGGATCGCCGTTTCAATTCCCAGATCAGTTGTTGTGAGTGTTTATTGAGCGAAAATACCTAAAGCTCCACGAGGCTCTAGCAGGGGATGGTGGCGAACCCTGCTGTACTCTTTCACCACAGCTTTCTCTCACTCTTTCTTCCGGTTTCTGTTGTGCCTGTAATTCAAAGGGTCAGCCTTGTCACACTCTGTGTCATGCTGAATCTCCCCGAGAACTATATTAAGGGTACATGTGTCTGTGGAGTGCTCAGCCACTTGCATGTTAATTTCACGAGCAGGCTGTTCCATTGATTGAATCAATTGGAACCCTTGTCGTCTTAAGCAATGGAGTGCCACGATATGTAAATAGTATGTGAATGTGTGTGTGTGTGTAAACAAGATGTACACATTGGCAAGGAAAGCAAACGAAAGAATCCCACTTTTGAACAAAAATACCTTGTGGTATTTATTCGTCCCGAGCACTAGTGTAGCTAGAGTGTGTGCTGCCTGAGGTGGCCCTTCTGTCTGCCAACCCCAAACCCCATGAAAAAACACATTGCCTACAGCAATAGCCTACAACTGGATGAAATGTGCTGCCCGGGGTGGAATGCTCCTACTGCCCCCTCAGTTACACTGATGCTCCCGAGTTACAACAAAGCAAAGTACATTGTGATGATCCGATTGTCTGATTGATCACGAGATCATGATATATACACACATATACATATATATATGATGGGCTTCCACTGTTTTCATCTTCCAAATTCATTCACAAAGCATTGTTTGGCCTGTGACTCTTGTGGAAAATCCAAGGTGCTACACAGTGAGATTGAACCTGAAACCATGTGGTTGCAAAGCAAGCTTCTTAATCCCTCAGCCAAACCTGTATCTATATTATTTATTATTATTTTAATATTTTTTTCCAGCGTTTCTTGAAACCTGATTTAGCATGACCCCTGCTTTTTTTTTCTTTTTTTTTAAATTTTTTTTTTACCCCTTTCAGCAATGACATTTTATGTCCCTCAACAATTCCATTGATAACAAAAGACTGCACCATATCTTTAAAAAAAAGACTATAATTTGCTCTTGCAGATGGTACCTAAGGGCTTAGTTGATCAACCCCATCCTAGAATATATGTTTCTTTAAGAATTTCAATCTATTGCCATTTTATAATAATACCATGATGTAGGATAGATCTGCTGTTTACAATGAACGATGAGCAGAGCAAGTGGGAGTGGGAGTCATGGGTGGAAGGGTTAGGTTTCTAATAAATTCAACCTGAGGCTCAGCTTTGAGACTCCATTTAACTGTTTCACTGACTCTACTTGTGTACTTTACTTGGCAAAAAAAAAAAGACATAAATATTTCACCTTCAAACTCTCCCTCCCTGCTCATATACACACACCACACTGGCCATTTATCTATCTATCTATCTGTCTATCTATCTATCTGTTTATCTATCTATCTATCTGTTTATCTATCTATCTATCTTTCCATCTATCTATCTATCTATCTATCTATCTATCTATCTATTTGTTTATCTATCTCTAACACATACACACATAAACACAGAGTTGATCGATCATGAAAGGTCATACAATCACATTTAGTGTGTAACATGATCAGCTATTTATCCTTTTTTTTTTTTGTTTACTATCCATACCAGTGCAGTGGTCTGTTCTGCACACTATCAAACAATACCTATACTGTTATTTCAACTTACATTCATCTTTCATAGAACTCTGGTTAGTTTTGTTTTGTCAATAGGGTTTCCTTTCTGTCTCTCTTTCTTCATTTCTTTCTTTTTTTTTTTTGTTTTTTGTCTGTAATCCTCACACATTCATCCTGAAAACAAAGGTTTTTCTTTTATCGATTTGCTTCTAAATCTTTGTAGGCTCCACAAAAATGGGAAAACTCATGAACTTTCTTCATTCTGTTAACCACTTACCTGCTTACTATTTTGACAATTCCACATTAAGGAAAGTTCAGTTTGCTTTGGTTCGGAATAAGGGTGGGTCATGGTTGTTAGGGTAGAAAGACTGAAACACTTCAGGGTGCTCTGATTATTTTGAAAATGGCACATTTCTAGATTTACTTGCTATCTTTTATGGAAATGCTAATTTAATAGACTCAGATAGGTGTAGGCATGGGGATGTGGTTAGGAAGCTTTCTTCCAAGCCATGTAACCTTGGGTTCAATCTCACTGTGCATCACCTTTGACAGGTGTCTTCTATTATAGCTCCAGACTGGCCAGAGACTTGTGAGTGGATCTGGTAGATGGAAACTGAAAGAAGCCCTTTGTGTGTGTGCCCTGATCTAGACATCATGTGATGATTGTAAATGAGCATCATTGTCATTGAAACAATGTCGTTCATTTCCAGTCTTCCATGGATAACATATCTGGAAACAGGTTGGGTTGATGACAGGAAGAGCATCCAGTCATAGCTGGTATGACTCAGCAAAATCTGTCTGATCCATGCTAGCATGGAAAAAAATGGATACTAAATGTTGATGGTGATGATGATGACATCGATGAAAATTTATTTATTTTTTTTGTACACTTTCTCTTATCTGTTTTGCGAGGTCAAATTTTTCTATATTTCAGTAAAGATTCCTTAGATCATGCAGATAGTTTATTTTTCTCTCTCATTTACAATCCAAGGACAAATTTTCCTTGTCACATTCCTTTCTGTTTAATCAAAAGAAAGGAGCAATGAATTGGAGAACCAACCCTCGTTTTTCATCTTCAGCATCTATTGTCTGATTGGTGACTTGTCATACAGGACAATATAGAGCAATTCTCAGTGTGCCTCCCCACCCAATCTTCTTATTAATGTCTTCGCTATTCTGTATAATGTGATATGTGATATTAAGAAATCTTCAATCACCATTGCTTCAATCTTTTTCTCAGTGAAACCACTTAAATCTTTTTTTTTTTTCTCTCTTCACCGCCAAACATTTCCTCTTCACATTTCTTTCTGCCAATAAGTTTTAATACTTTGCACAGATCCCATGTGTGTTTTCTTCAGTTGCCTCCTTTGCACATAACAATTTTCCACAAGTTCTCTCTTAGAGCACAAGTGTGTGTGTGTGTGTGTGCATGCAATCAAGCATGGTTGCTTGGTTGAGAAGCTTACTTTACAAACATGTAGGTCTGGGTTCAATTCCATTGTATGGCACCTTGGGTGAATGTCTTCTATTATAGCCCCAGACCAACCAATGCTTTGTGAGTGAATTTGGTAAACGGAAACTGTGTGGAAGCCTATCATATGTGTGCGTTTTGTGTAGCTTCCCACAACACTTGACAACTGGTGTCAGTTTGTTTACATCCCCATAATTTAGCAGTTCAGCAAAAGCGACCACTGGAATAAGAACTAAATTTAAGAAATAAGTACTAGGGTTGATTTGTCCAACCCTTGGAGGGGCTGCCCCAACATGGCCATAATTCACTTGCTGAAATAAATAAAAGCATCATCCGAGCGTGGCTGATGCCAGTACCCGCTGACGGGCTCCTGTGTCGGTGGCACATAAAAAGCACCTGCTACACTCTTGGAGTGGTTGGCATTAGGAAGGGCATCCAGCTGTAGAAACTTTGCCGTATCAGATTGGAGCCTGGTACAGCCTTCTGACTTGCCAGTCCTCGGTCAATCTGTCCAACCCATGCCAGCATGGAAAACGGACGTTAAACGATGATGATGATGAAGATAAGGTGTGTGTCCGTGTGTCCCCCTGTGTTACACACCAAAAGAGACTCCATTTCTTTGTATTTTGGTATCTCCAAAATCTTCAAACTTAGCTTCTCATCTCCCTTAATTATCTCTCGAAGAATTTATGAAATGGATACAAGTATGAGAAATCTTCAAACAAAGGAATCTGGATTATTAAGTAGAGGCCATGGATAATAAGCACAAATGGTGGATATTAAACAGGATAAGGTTACAGTTTTTGACCAAATGCCTTGTGACATTTAGTCAAAACACTATTCTGTAGTAAGAGTGTTGTAGTAGTTCACTTGAAGCATTGTAATACCGAAGCTTTCTGTTTTCTCTCTTTTTACTTTCTTCATTATTTTGTAGTATTCGTTCCAATTCTTTACATTCTGAGTGCAAATCCTGCTAAGGTCAATTTTGCCTTTCAAGCGGTCAACGAAATAAAGTACCAGTCACATACTGTGGTTGATGTACTCAATGAATCCCCTCAGTCTTAAAAGTATTGGCTGTGGGTCAAAACCTGAAACAACACCAAGCTGACAGAATCAGTAGCACACCAAGGAATCTGCTTTGTGGCAATTTTTGTCTGTCTTTACATTCTGAGTTCAAATTCTGCTGAAGTCGGCTTTGCTTTTTATCCTTTTGAGGTTGAGAAAATATTTACCAGTTGACCACTGGGGTCAATGTAATCACCTGAAATTGCTGGCCTTGTGCCAAAATTTGAAACAATTATTATTATTATTATTATTATTATTATTATTATTCAAGGTGGTGAGCTGGCAGAAATTTTTGCACACCGGGCAAAATGCTTAGCGGTATTTTGTCTGTCTTTACATTCTGAATTCAAATTCTGCCGAGGTTGACTTTGCCTTTCATCCTTTTGGGAGTCGGTAAATTAAGTACCAGTTCCATACTGGGGTCAATCTAATCAACTGGACCCCTCCCCAAAAATTTCGGGCCTTGTGTCTTGTGGAGAAAAGATTAATATTATTATTATTATTATTATTATTATTATTGTATTAGCTGGAGCTAAATATGAGCTTATCTCCAAGCTAAGCCATCTCCTTCCTTACTACACCACAATCAACACAAAATGAATGCCTACCATCTAGTTATATGAGGTCTAACTAGCTCTAATGACCTTTTTGTGCAAGTTACGTCCATCCATTAATACATGGCTATATAGCTGAATTTCATATGCAATTATTTAGCTGAGCCTGAACCCAAAATTAAAATAACAAAAAAGAAAGAACAACAAAAGAAAAAATTACATACACACATACACACACATATATATATATACATCTATATATATATATATATATATATATATATGTATATATATATAAAGAATTGCTTTAATTCCAGGCAGCTTCTTGCCCTGCAGAATCAACTTTTATTAGTCAATCAAACACAGCAGGCTATAAAAATAAATGTTCTAGTGTATATATTATTTTATCCTCATCCTTTGATCGCTTAATATTTGCAGTAAGTTGTAGATAGATGTAGCAAGAGCTGGCAGAAACAGCAGAGCACCAGACTATAGAGAAATGAATAAATAAATAAATAAATACCTTGTCAGTATTTAGTTTTATCCAACTACCTTTTTAAGTTCAGATCTCTCCCTCAAGCTTGATTAAATAACTTACCACCACAAGTGTGTTTGTGTGTGTGGTTATATGTATGTCTCTATGTATATACGTAAGTGTATGTGCTTGTATGTGTGTATATATATATATATATATATACGTAAGTGTGTGTAGGCTTGGTTGTGTGATTAAAATGTTTACTCCACAATCACGTAGTTTCATGTTCAAATCCTCTGCTTGGCACCTTGGATAAATAAATGATTTCCAGTGTAGCCTCAGACCAACCAAAGTCTTGTGATTGAATTTGGTAGACAGGAATTGAAAGAAGCTTTTCATGTGTGTGTGTGTGTCTGTATGTAGAGGTACCGACTGTGGTTTTGGGTTCAGTCCCACTGTGTGGCGATACCATGGGCAAGAGTCTTTGACTATTTATTGCCTCATTTTTTTCATTTTAATAATTCTGTTTCTCTTTCACACGCTCACCTTTCATCATCTGACACAAGATCCCCTCTTCCATTGCCCCCACCCTTCTCAAAATTCTTTGTCTTGTAAGTTACTTGGTGACCCTGCTGGTGCTGGTGCCACATAAAAAGCATCCAGTGCACACTGTAGAGTAGTTGGTATTTGGAAGGGCATCCAGCTGTAAAAATCATGCCAAAACTAACCTACATCAAAAGCACTGAGTCCACTCTGTGGGGTGGTTGGTGTTAGGAAGGGCATCCAGCTGTAGAAGTCCTGTCAAAACAGATACAGTAGCCTGGGGTAGTCTTCTACCTGGCTGGCTCCTGTCAACTGTCCCGCCCATACATGCATGGAAAATGGACATTAAACGATGATGATGATGATGTTTCTCAATTTGCTCACTTTCTTTTGTATCTGGAAGCCTCTTAACAAGATAAATAGTGACCTGTATTTTTACCTTCTTTATTAAAGATAATGGATTAGCAGAATTATTAGATAGGATGAAATACTTTGGAGCATTTCTTCTGGTTCTCTATGAGCTGAATTCAAATCCCATTGAAGTCGACTTCACCTTTTATCTTTCAGGGTCAACAGAATTAAGTACCGGTCAAGTACTAGAGTCAGTGCATCCTACTGTTCTACTGACCTAAAATTTCTGGCCATCTGCCTGTCTTAGAAATTGAAAAACAAATGTTTATATGCTATTACAGTAATTTTGGAATAATCTTCCACAGGAACCTCTAAAGCCAATGAGGGTGCCTCTGCATGGTCTCTCAACTTGCTAGAAATTTCAGCCCAAACTCCCTCAAAATTACAGCTTATTATCTTCAGGCCTGACTGAGGTTTGCACCATCTCAATCAGGCATTTCCTACCCTTGTCTCTCTTGTCTAAAAACTATACTCAGTCCTTTCCTTGAATCGTATCCATCTGGAGCTTCTCTACTCATGTCTTTATTGCACATGTTCACTTGCAATGACTCAAGAGGAACATTAAAACACATTGAATGGTATAGTCTTTGGTACACCACTCTCTTTTACTTGTTTCAGTCATTGGACTGCAGCCATGCTAGGGCTTTGCTTGAAAGGATTTTACTCAAACAAATCAACTCCGATGCTTATTTTTTAAAACTCTGGTACTTATTCTGTTGGACTCTTTTGCTGAACTGCTTAGTTACAGGGATGTAAACAAACCAATGCCAGTTGTCAAGTAGTGAGGGTGGAGTACAAAGACACACATACAACAGACTTCCATAGTTTCCATCTACCAAATTCTCTCGCTGGGCATTGGTCAGCCTGGGGTTATGTAGAGTAGAAGGCACTTGCCCAAAGTGCCATGCAGTGGAACTGAACTTGAAACCATCTTAACCACATAGCCATGTCTGACAAAAAGGAAACAAAAACTATTGAGATGGTCATGGCTAGGCTTCCTTTGATTTGAGCAAACCTTTCGGCTAAACCACAACATGAAAAGATCAATGTAGTCCATAGCTGAACAACCCTCTTCTTTTTGTTAGAGAGATTTGAAACACAAGGGTTACTGTTGGGGGGGGGGGAGGTCTTATTTCTTTACTGTTATGGATATCGCATTTTTCTTTCTTTTTTTTTTTTCTGCTGACTTGTGTTATATAGTCTTTGACTCAATTCAGCAGTACCAAACCAAAACTATAGAAACTATTATTTCACTTCAATGGTGTTGGTTAATGTATTGATATTGATATTAATAACTTCACCATACACACATACATTCAACTCCATAATAATAATAATAATAACAACAACAGCAGCAGCAGATACTAAAGATGGTGCTATGGCCTTTTCTTTGATAATATCTTTCTTGCTTATTTAAATTCAGTTCAGTGCACACTTGCCTTGAAAATTATCCCTGGAAATGGTGTTACAATATCTGTTGCCATTGAAATGTCTCCTGCACCTCTTAGAAGAACTTTTACCTTTAGTGGTAACTAATTTTGGCACTTTTTTTTCTTCTTTATTTTCTTTTTTTTTTTTACTTCTTTCAGTTATTGGATCAGCTTAAGGGTTTTAGTCAAAGAAATTTGATGCCAGTACATTTTTTTTTTGTTTTTGTTTTTCTAAGTCTGGTACTTTTTCTTTCTTTTTTCTTTCTTCTCTCTCTCTCTCTCTGCAGCACTACTAAGTTACAGTAATATAGACCAATGCCAGTTATCAAACACAGAGAAGGAGGTGGTGCAAAACACACACACACACACACACACACACATGAAAGCTTCCACACAATTTCTGTCAACCACCAGATCCACTCACAAAGCTTTGGTCAGCCTGGAGCTATAGTAGAGGACATTTACTGAAGGACTGAACCCAAGACCATGCAGATGGGAAGCGAGCTTTTTACCACACACCCATGCCTTCACCTATATATACACATTATATATATATATATATATATATATATATATATATAGTTTTAGGGAAAATAACCAATTTTCAAGAACTCATCGATGAAAATCCACTATCACATATAGAAAAATTAATAATTAAAAGCACAATCAATGAGTATAATATAAAGTAAAGTAAATATCATAAGATAAATATAATATTATATTTATCTTATGATATTTACTTTACTTTATATTATACTCATTGATTGTGCTTTTAATTATTAATTTTTCTATATGTGATAGTGGATTTTCATCGATGAGTTCTTGAAAATTGGTTATTTTCCCTAAAACTATATATATTTTATATATACTTTATCTATAAGGCTCAATTTAATTTTAATTTTTTATAAATTGATTTTAATTGAGTTTTTTACCTGTAATTTTGGATTTTGTCCCTAATAATATTATTATATATATATATATATAAAATGTGACTCTCCCGTCTTTAGATGACGTATGAGGGTTCGACAATTTCTTACCGAACAACTACACAGACGATTTGTTTATAGTAATCAAATGTTTGTGTAGACATAAACTCACTCCCTCCATCAGATCGACATTACCTGTACAGGTGCAACGGGTGGCGCATGTCAGATGATGAAATGATCGCAGAGCAACATGAAGTGAAGTGCCTTGCTCAAGAACACAGTGCAACGCCTGGTCTGGGAATCGAACCCATGATCTTGCAATCATGAGTATGGCACCTTAGCCACTGAGCATCGCCTTTAGTCAAACAAATCAACCCGAGAACTTATTCTCTGTAAACCTCGTACTTATTCTACCAGTTCTTTTACTGAACTGCTAGGTTATGGGGACATAAACACACCAACTTCAGTTGTCAAGCAACAGTGGGGGGGGGGGGAACAAACTCAGCCACACAAACATATATATATATACACACACAAACACAGACAACGGGCTTCTTTCAGTTTGTGTCTACCAAATCCACTCACAAGGCTTTGGTTGGCTTGAGGCTATTGTAGAAGACACTTGCCCAAGGTACTTCTCAGTGGGACTGAACCCAGAACCATGTGGTTGGGAAGCAAGCTTCTTACTACACAGCCACTCCTGCACCTACATATATAAAATGTCATCTGTGATGTTTGTGGTGTGGTTGAAAATGAAAAGCATACCACATACAACAGGGAATCAATGTTAAACAATACAGCTAATACAGGGAGTAATTGGTGTTGTTCTACCAATTCCTGTATTGCAATATTGATTTCTGTTCACTAATCACATGACCAATTTTTTAGATGAGGGATATAATTGATTGAACAGGATTCAGTGCACCAGTGGTACTTTGTCACCTTCATAAGGGTGAAAGATTGGTGATATATATATATAAAAGAAAAGAGCACAGTCAAGGCTGCATGGCTAAGAAGCTTGCTTCACAACTGCCTGGTTCCAGTTTCAATCCCACTATGCAGCAATTTGGACCATTGGCTTATTGTATTTTCTGATATACTGGTCAATGTAGTATGTAGAGTAGATGTAGTTAGTGGAGGATGTCTGAGCATTTGCACTATCTTTCCAAATTCTGTTGCATTTCACATGAAATTTTTTGTATGAAACATTTGATTTACATGCCAGAAAATACTGTATATCATAGCCTCAGGTTGCCTAATACTTTGTGATGAAAATAACTGGAAATTGTGCCGAAGCCTGATACAAATAGCAGTGACAAAACTGAAAAGCTGTGATGTTCCCGTGTCGCTCTCACTGTTAGAAATACAGTGAACCACAGTGATTGGCTCATTAGGAACATGTGACCAACAACATCATTGTTCACTAATAGCAATATATAATAAATACATAGAATGTTTAACTGAATCCCTGGAATCAGTTATTGTGGTCATAATTGAAATTTTCCAAGTCATTATCCTCATTTTGCAGGTCTGGTTGTGCTTTACACTGCATTGCTCCGTTCATCAATCATTGTGTTGTACAACAATGTTCATTCATTATTCTTGGCTGTGTTAAAAATAAAAATTCTGACTTCATGCCTGATGTTGGGGAAACATGGGTAGGAAGAGCAGACACCTGAAGACAATTCATGGCTAAGTCAACCAGAGTATTGGTTTGGCCAAAAAAAAATACCTAGCACTTTTTTTTTTTTTTTTTTTTTACGCTGAGTTCAATTCCTGCCAATCTCAGCTTTATTTTACATCTTTCCCATGGTAATGAGGAAATATGGTACCAGTCTAATAATGAGGTTGATCTATATTCTTCTAATGCAGTGGTTCTCAACTGCAATCCATATGACCCTTGGTGGGGGGGGGGGGGGCATATAAGATTTTATTGTTGAAATTTATGAACCATAGATTGCTTATAATTCTACAGTATAAAAAAATATTCTAACAATTTTTTTATACAATTAATAAAAATATATAGTAGGATTTTTTTATACATTGAGAAATTCTAAGGGTCCTCTGAAGTAAACCAAGATGAAAAAAAACACACCAACACCAATTGTCAAACGATTGTAGGGGAACAAATACACAAATATATATATATATATATATATATATATATATATGATGGGCTTCTTTTAGTTTCAGTCTAGCAAATTCGTTCACAAGGCTTTGGTCGGCCTGAGGCTATAGTGGAAGACACTTGCCCAAGGTGTCAGGCAGTGGGACTGAACCCAGAACCCAGAACCATGTGGTTGGGAAGCAAGCTTCTTACCACACAGCCACTCCTGCACCTTTTTTATTCTTATTTTTTTTTTATTCTTGTCAGATGAACTGGTTGGTCTGTTTTAAGGGGCTAAGAGGTTACGAAATTTTTGGGTCCAGCAGTACTAGCAGAGACTGCTGGTAAAAGATAAACTCTACAGGTACAGTAATGCTATCAGACTGACCTGTCCAAGATATACGCACCAACGAAGCTGTTGCACATTCACTCATTTAATCTTTAAGCATTACTCATTTGTAGAGTAATGTCGTACAACTGTCATTGCAGACAGTGGCTTAGCTTGGGCAGAGTTTCAGGGGCATTGCCATGGGTTCGAAATTTAACCAAACAAAAAATAGCAACAATAAAATGATCCATGAGTTAGGGGTGCAATAGTTGCCTTGTCCCAGGCAGTGTCAACCCATGCTATGTGACTAGTTGCAATAGAATGGATCCAGTTATGGGCCAAATCCATTTTGAAGATTGCTCTGCCACCCTCTTTGACCAGGATGGACCGGAATTTTCCTCTGTCTGATGGCTATAGCAAAAGGGGTTGTATAGTGAGTGAGGGTAAAAGGACTGAAGACAAGCCCTTTTCTATTCAGTTAAGCCCTTGTTGAAAGAGAGAGAGGTTGATGGAGTGAGATATGAGGATATCAGTCTTCAGAAAAATTCACTCACAATTGTGAAAAGTAATTGTATGCTGCAAGGCAGTGTAACCCATGCAAACTTGGAAAGCAGTTGATGATGATCACAATGATGATGATGATGCAATGTTCATTTCTGGACCTTGTTTAATGTCATTGTCAGAAAGTGTATGTGACGGTGTGTGGGTGGGTGGGTGGTGGGAGATCAGTGTATTAAAGACTTAACAGCCTGATAAGCAGGAAATATATAGATTGTTTCTTATTTCTTTATTGCCCACAAAGGGGCTAAACATAGAAGGGACAAACAAGGACAGACAAAGGGATTAAGTCGATTACATCGACCCCAGTGCATAACTGGTACTTGATTTATCGACCCCCGAAAGGATGAAAGGCAGAGTCGACCTTGGCGGAATTTGAACTCAGAACGTAATGACAGACGAAATACCGCTATGCATTTCGCCCGGCGCACTAACGTTTCTGCCAGCTCGACGCAGGAAATATATAGATTGTTTCTGAAGTGGAAATCAGTAGGATTTGGGGGCAGTTATGTGATGCTGCTCACACTCAGTTACCCTGCAAACCCTAGCAAAACCATAGAGCAGAACATAAACCTAACTCCGGCTCAGTTCACCAAGAACTTTATCCATAACATTTTCTAACATGTACCTAACACCATATATATATATATATATATATATATATATATATATATATATATATATATATATATATATATATGCGAGTAAAAATAAATACAAAAATGGTGGTTTTTGTGTATGATTGTGTATAGAGGAATATATTATTTTGTTTAAAAGAGTTCCAACACTGTCTGTTTTTTATGTTTTATTTATATTCCTGCAGAACCAATGTGGGGTATAGAATATGGAATATACAATATATAATATAATATATAATATAAAATAAAATAAAATAAAAATGGATGGCACCATGAAATAAAGTATTGAATGTAGATGAAATATTGAGTGTTCAATATAAAGGATCAAATATATAAATATAAATATATAAAGGCGACTCGAGTTTCAGGGCTATTTCCCTTCGTCATGGCTGGTATGACAGACTTTCGAGCTGTTATTAAAGTGTGTGTGTGTGTGTGTGTGTAAATACTGATTCAATGTCACTGGGGCTTGAAAAACCATATCTTGAACAGAAGTACAACTTGTTGCTGTTCTGTTTAAGCTTTGTTTTCAAATAGAAAGGAAATCATTGAGTTACTATACCTGACAATGACAATAAATGATGCCTTTTCAGTGGTTGAGTCCGTCTATATTTATTAATTCTAGTCATGTCTCAAGTTGAGACTTTCTCAAACTCTGGTTGAGAAGTGTGCAAATGTTTATGTGTGTGCATGTGTGGTATTTTGGATGCATTAAGTTTGCTCCTGGCAACAGTAACCTCCTTTATTTCCAGTATATTCCAAATTGGAATTGTTAGTGTTTTGTTTCAGTTTTTGTTTTTGTGTTGTTTCTTTTTTTTAAAAAAATGTAAGAAGAAATTAACATCTTTCTATTTTCGTCCATAAATTTTCAAAACGAAAAAAGAATTTTAGTGGCAAAATAAATATAATTATTGCTTCAGTTTGAAAAGAAATATTAATATTGCAATTGCTAAAATAGTGGTGGTGTGCTTTTCCTTTCTCAAATATATTGAAGGAAGAAGGATGGCCGATAGAAAGCGGAGGGTTCTCAATGAAATTTCTGCTGTAATTTTGACTCTTACTTATTGAAAGGCTTGTGTGTGTGTGCGTGCGTGCGTGTGTGTGTGCGTGCGTGCGTGTGTGTGTGTGTATATATATATATATATATATATATATATATATATATATATATATATATATATATAGTGTGTGTGTGGAGGTGCAATGGGCCAGTGTTTAGGGCAACGGACTCGCGGTCGTAGGATAGCAGTTTCGATTCCCAGGACGAGCGCTGTGAGTGTTTAATTAAGCGAAAACACCTAAAGCCCCACGAGGCTCCGGCAGGGGGGGGGGGGTAGTGGCGAACCCTGCTGTACTATTTCACCACAACTTTCTCTCACTCTTCCTCTTTCTGTTTCACCTGTATTTCAAAGGGACCAGCCTTGCCACACTGTGTCATGTTGAATCTCCACGAGAACAACATTAAGGGTACACGTGTCTGTGGAGTGCTCAGCCACTTGCACGTTAATTTCACAAGCAGGCTGTTCCGTTGATCGGATCAACTGGAACCTTCGTCGTCGTAACCGACGGAGTGCCACGAAATATATATAATAATAATAATAA
Source organism: Octopus bimaculoides (assembly GCF_046866305.1). Lineage (NCBI taxonomy): Eukaryota > Metazoa > Mollusca > Cephalopoda > Octopoda > Octopodidae > Octopus > Octopus bimaculoides. Next base: position 47,847,346 of record NC_142943.1, read on the forward strand.
TTCTTTTTATAGATTTTAGTACAGCTTTATTAGTAGGCCAGGCAAGGTTTTCTTCTGTTCGTGGTACTATAATTTTATTTATTGATCAGTCATACATTTATTCTCTTTACTTTGTGTGTGTGAGTGAATGTTTTCTTTTTATTTCATCTTCTCTGAGAGAAATAAAACAAAATGCTGGCGAGTATTTTTATTTATTTATTTTTCATAATTTGCATGACTGCCAAGATACAGCATTATGTTTAGATTAATTCTTTGTCTTGTCTCTGATAACTAATAGCTTTCGAAAAAGCATCACTATTATTGTTTTAGTGTATTCAGTGCTGTTTATTTTATATTGATTGATTTTAACATTTCCTATGCTGCTAGTGTCATGCTATCTGGAGAAATGAATCTATTGTTTGCTACTGTGGCCTAAAATTAAATCTTTCATCAGATTTCTTTTTGAAGATTTTTTCTCATTCGAGTTACTTATTGCTCCTTGCTGTCTAAGGGTTTGGTTTAAAAATTACGAGGTAAACTTTATGAATTTCTTTTCTTATTTCTGTGTTTGTTTTTAATGAATTAGACTCCCAATGTTTACACTTTTTTCAGAGAGAGAAAGAGTTTTTTTATTTTCCTTAAATTGTAGAAATTACTTAGCGGCAGTAAATAATAAAACACAGTATTATTTTTCATTCTGATATACAATCGTCTTTTTTTCCCCCTCCTCTTTTATATAATTATGTCTGTTTTAATAAGGTTGCAAATGTTTATTATATGCGTCTTTACAAAATTGACTTTTATGTAAAATCATAAATTTAAATTTTCGTTGCTATTTTTATTGTTTATTTGTTAGTAGTTAATACTAGTTAGTATTGTTATGTCTACGTGTATTAACAATTAATACAATTAGAATATTTCCTACTCTACAGACGAGAAAACAGATGGATTTATAAAGTTTTGTTTGTTAGTTTTTTTTTTGCCTGTATTAATTTACTTGAAACTCGAAGCTACAGACCATAAAATCATTCAGATATAAAAAAAGAGAGAGAATAGTCCAGTTATTGTGTTTGGTTTTTTTTTTTATATATAGTATTTTCTTTTTGAAAACTCCACTAAGATACTTTCCTCTTATTTTCTCTGCTATCAACTTCAACAATCTGTGCTTTTTAAACATCATCCTACTCCATCCAACTCAATATCGTCGTCACTTGCAGAGATTTCTCATTGTCAAAATAGTCTTCTTTCCTTCATCACCAGTTTTCTTCTTTCTCTCGTAATCCATACTTAAAAAGAAAAGAAAAGAAAAGGGAAAAGAACCTTATCCGAACTTTGTTCTCTCACAGCAGCACCACTGTCTCACTTCCATCCACTAGTTTACACAACAAACTTTACAGGAGAAACTCAACAATATAGTGTTAACTTCACAAAACTTTGATCTCGAAGGATTTTTACATGGGTTCGATATCTTCTTTTTTTTTTTTTCTGATCAGAAAATAAATCGAGGACGAATCGTCGATGAAATACGGACTGTAACTTATCCGATCATCAAGACATTTTCCTAATGTTTCTTCTTCATATTCCAGGTAGGGACATCTTCCTCTAGTTTTACTTCGAGCTGTGTATGTATGTTTGTATTACTTGAAGCTAGATGTTCATATTTGATCTGTATCTATCTATATATACCTACCATGATGTGTCGTTTTCCTATTGCCAGTTTCAACCTTACTACAACCACACACACACAAACAAACATGTGCGCGCGCAAACACAAACACACACACACACACGTGCAGCTTTGTTGAGTTTTATTTACATGGTGACCAGTTGTGAATACATAGCAAATCATAAGAAAGGGCGGAAAAAATGTCTCAAAAGTGTCTTGGTATTTAATTGCATCGAGAAGCAAACATATATATACATAGTTTGTATATTTATACACAAACACACACACACATATATATAGTTTGTTATTTAACTAACCCTATGTTGATGTTTACATTTATAATAGCACACGTTCAGTCGAACCGTAACTTATCAATGTTAGATATTGCTGGGGGGATCGCCGAAGAAAACCCGTTTTTCTTTTTATTTTTACACGCAAGTCTCCTTTATGTAGGAGATTGAGCCTTAAGTCTTTATTATCACCATTAAAAAAAAAACTATCTGCATATAACAATTTAAACGTATAGTTTTTGGTGTTAAAGTCTTGCTCTTTGCCTCTTATTGCTTCCTATCTATAAAGAAAATACACACACACGCATACATTTCTTTTCTAGCAGTTCGACATATAATTTAGATGTGCTATTTTGCTTGCATGATATTTGTTTCTTGCACTCAACCTAATTTCCTCTACTCTTGGTTTAATATATCTTAATGAACACAAGTCACATTAAACTTTTTGCATCTCTCTCTCTCTCTCTCACCGTTCCTCCTCAACCTGCCAGCAGCCTGCTAGTCAGTACTTATATATAATATATATATATATCTTGTTTTACTAACTTCCCAAATGCAAGCCAAACGAATGATCTAATGAAATACAATTAAATATGCCATTATGACTCATGAACTTTAGATGCTACCATCTCTAAATCTATCCGGCTCAGATAATTTTCATTGGTTAATCACCAAATTTTCTCCAGTTGTTGCAAATGCCTATGAAATTAAATATATCGATGAAATTATTTATATCTTCTATATTTTAAACAAAAGCTAAGGCCACATCAAAACCTCGAAGCAACTTAAAAAAAGACACAGGCGCCACTTGCTTTCTTCGATGTTTTAGATGAACTAATATATATATATATAAATATATGTGTGTGTGTGTGTATGTATACCCCCCCCCCCCAGTTTTCAGGTAAATAACAGTTAGAATTTATTCTTTAAAAATCAATCTAAATTAGTAAATAAATGTGATTATTTTCGCTTTCTTTTGCTTGAAGACATTCAGTTATAATTGTTTAATTGCGTCTGTGTGTGTGTGTGTGTGTGTGTGTTACACAAAGTTGTCATCTGCTGTTGGGTTGCATTAAAAATCTGAAATTGCTTAATTTTATTTTTATCGGGAGCATCTCTCTCTCTCACACACACACAGTATTCGTTTACAATAGGCAGGCAGGAAAGCAGTGGAACTGGTGACATTGTCAATCCACTAATACATGCAAGTGTAAGCTACTTCTCAGTATCACGAGTAGTAGTTTTCGAATCATCTGAAAAGCAACTGTAGTATCTGTTTATATATATACATATATATATTGATAAATTTAAAAAATGCTCGCATTCAAACCGATTTCATTCTGTCTTTCAATACCTTTTGCCTTAACTTCTTCACTTCGCGGTTGTGTGTGTTTGTGTTTATGTGTGCATGTTTGAAGTTCCAACTTCCCTAATAACTTCAGTTGGGAAACGAAACTAGCTCGATCTGGCTACTTTTTTCTTTAAAAAAAGATGTAATTTCAGTAAAAGGACTCGGCAGTAACTTGTTAGAAAGATCAGATCGGACCCTAGTATATGTCTGGTATTTATTCATTTATCTAGAGAGTCCGAGTGTTGTGGCTAAAGACATTTGACCTGTAGACAGTGGATCGACAGATGTTGGATCACCGGACAAAGTGCTGTGGTTGGTGCGTGCGGTAATTTAGTTAGTTTACAGCCTTTTACGTTCCGAGTTCAAATCTCGCCGGTTATATATATATATATTGTTTTTAGCTCGATAAAATAAACACCAGTGAAATACTGCTACTTCACATTCCTATAATATTTCTCTGTTGTGAATGAAATTATATAATCTAGCTCAGCTTGATATGAATTAACAACTGAGGAAATTAAATGCGACCAGCAGTTTGTTTAGTCCGATGCATTAATGTGTCTTTTCACACACTTCTTTGTTTTAAGATCGAATTAACTACATTAACACCTGCTCTCAGATTAAAATTTTCTTGTTTTGCTCTGATCCAATTTTATTGGTTTCTAAAAAAGTATGTTTTTGTATATCCGCTTTTTTTTTCTTTGTCAGTTACGCTTCCCTTAAGCCTGTAAAAATAAAAACCATTTCGTATTTTGATAATCTATAAATCCTTTGAAAGCGTTTAATTGAAAGAGAAAGAAAAAAAAATGTGTTATATTTAGAAATGCACTAGATGTCAATCAACTTGTTTCTGTGGGTCAAACGTTATCAACAGCTAAAAAGCACTTTTTTTTTTAATGTCAAGCAGGACGGGCGAAGTCTTGAATAAGCAAAAGGAAGTGTATGTGTCTATACGTGATATATATATATATATATATATATATATATATATATATATATAATGATGTAGTTGCGCCGTATTTCTGTTAGTCTGCCTTTGTATTATAATATTGCGTTGTGTGGTGTGATGTGATGTAGTGGCCAGTGACTTGCCTGTCACAGCTCAACACACTTCCATACACACGAATGAGGTTAGATCCATATCCAGTCTGCACTGACAGCCCTAACAAATTATGTGCGTGTGCGCGCGTACATATGTACACACGCTTTCTCTCCCTCCCCCCTCTCTCTTTCTCTCCTTTCTTTGTCAAATCATTTATCTTGTTTCTCCCTTTCTCTCTCTCTCTCTCTCTCTCTCTCTCTCTCTCATCATATCATTCTATCTTCCCTGCTTCTGTTACTGACACCATATCTATCTTCCAGTTTTCCGGCTTCTACTGCTGCTACCGCTGCAATTACTGCTGCCTTGTTTGTCATTGTTAAAGAGAACGAAGCGGCCGGCTGTTCGCTCGGCAAAGCTATTGCTATGGTGAGAATTATAAAGAGTAGAAAAGGAAATAAAATGAGCCTGACCTAATTTATCTGCAACAATCCTCACTTGGTCGCCTTAGATTAACTTTTTTCTTTTTTTCAAACTGGGGGGTGGGGGTGATCGTCAACAACCGGTGGTGGGTCGTTCTGAAAGATGGTGATTTGAGAAGAAGCGACTGGATTTTGTAAAGTAGTAGTGGCAGAGAAAAATAGATTAGAGGGGGAGTTAATGGTTTAGATTAAAAGAAGTGATTAGGAAAGGCATTGCGACCGACTTGCTGGCAGTCAGAATGGTCCTCCACCAAATAGAATGGCCCTCTCCTGTCATATATTTCTATACTATCTATTCCGTTGCTTTTATCCTTTAACTTGTTTCAGTCATTGAGCTGCGGCCAAGCTGGGGCACCGCCTTGAAGTGTTTAGTCTAGACCGGACCCCAGTACTTATTTTTTATTAAGCCTTGTACTTATTCTATCGGTCTCTTTGTGCCGAACCTCTAATTTTACAGGTACGTAAACAAGCCAACACCGGTTGTCAAGCGGTGGTGAGGGACTAACACAGACACATACACATATAGATATACATACATACGACGGGCCTCTTCCAGTTTCCACCTTCAGAATCCTTTCAAATGGAAGGGTTTTTTTGTTTTGTTTTGTTTTGTTTTTTGCCTTGTCCCATTAATGTCTCTCATCCGTCTCTCTTATGGTAACATTAAAGAAATCTTTATTATTGGAATCGTTGTACCAGCGGCAAGAATACCCATAGCAACAGAACCCCATTTCGGGTTTTCGAACACTGGGATGAATGCCTAGTACTTGGTTCCAGGTTGTTCTGTGCAGTAGTGCATTTCCCCAGCTGTTCAGAGCAGACTGAGTTGGTGGAGGGTTTTTGTGCCTACATCGTGGCAGGAGTTTCAGAGTATTGTGCAAAGTGAATAACAAGCAGCGAGATACAATCAGTGTCAGATTTAGTGTGTTTAAGCTGCTCTGGGTTGGTTCAGTTCTGATGCCCAGGTGGGTAAGAACTAGAATGGGGTTTTGAGCAGGGTGGCCAGTTACACCCAGAAATGGGCTGAAAACAATGAACGATAAACAAATCTATTTAAATTTTTTTTGTTTTATTTATTTCAGTCATTATATGATGGACATATCGAGACATTGTCTTGAAGGGTTTTTAGTTAAATAAAACAACCCCAGAACTTTTTTTTATTTTTTCTTGATTAGGTATGATATTTATTTTTTTGGTCTGTTTTGCTAAACCTCTAAGTTACAACGATATGTGCAAACCAATGTCAGTTGTCAAGCAGTGCTGTGGACAAACACAAAGAAGCAAATCTAAATACACACACATGTACGCAATTGGCTTCTTTCAGTTTCTATCTACAAAATCCTTTCTCAAGGATTTGTCAGCTCAGTTCTACAGTAGACGACACTTTAACCAAGGTACCAAGCAGTTGGACTGAACTCAGATCCTACCACACAGCCTATGATATGATGGATGTGAGTAGCTCCATCCTAATCATCATGCCTTGCTTCAGATTTTTCTGATCAGGTTGAAGCATCTCCTCTCACTTCTTGTAGAAGGGGACAGGGTTCCACTGGCCTGACCATATCTACTCACAACAGTGTTTGCACAGAATCCAGGATAGTGAGCAGCTGTTGTCACATCACTTTTTCCCACCGCTTGTCCTTTTGATGGAGCTCCTGTCCTTGATCAAGGGACGACCAAGAGTGGACATCTGATGTCTTACATGCTGTCAAGTGCACATAGTCTCTACCAGTGTGCAAATGTAGCTGGCCCATAGAATTTTCACATTAGCTTTCTATTATCATCATCATCATCATTTAACGTCCACTTTCCATGCTAGCATGGGTTGGACGATTTGACTGAGGACTGGTGAAACCAGATGGCTACACCAGGCTCCAATCTGATTTGGCAATGTTTCTACAGCTGGATGCCCTTCCTAACGCCAACCACTCAGAGAGTGTAGTGGGTGCTTTTACATGTCACAGATATTTAATGCTGGGGAAGAGTAAAAGCTTCTCAAGGAAACTTTGGGCATCACCATGAATCAACTGGTAGGTCTATTTTGGTAATACTGTCCACTAGGTTTGTCCAGCAAGGGAATGTAGTACTGTGAGAGCATTTACTCTTGGTAGATCTATGGAGTTCCTTTATTGACCTTAGGGGGCCATTCTTCTTGATAGATTTTTTTTTTTTTTTCTTATATATGTATCTGCTTCGGGCTTATGTGGATTTTTCAAGGCATTTTCTAGATTGAGCATACAAGATCCCTTCTGCACACACATTTTTGAATGAAATGCTTGTCTATTGCAAGGTAAACTCCAAGTACCTCTGGCATTCATAAGTACCAGTTGTGCATCGGGAGGGGGGGGGGTTGAAATCTTCAGGCCTTGTACCCATAGTAGAAAGGAATATTATTGTTGTTATTAAGGCAGTGAGCTGGCAGAACCATTAGCATACTGTGCAAGATGCTTCACAGTATTTCACCCATCCTTGCATTTTGAGTTCAAATTCTGCCACGGTCGACTTTGCCTTTCATCCTTTCAGGGTCAATAAAATAAGTACCAGTTGAACACTGGGTTCGGTGCAATTGACTCATCCTCTCTCTCCTAAAATTGCTGCCCTTGTGGCAAAATTTGAAACTATCATGATTGTTATTTTATGTTTGACTTTTGCTTTGCATTTGTACAAGTTGGATCCAAGTCTCACCCAGAGACCTCAAGAGACAAGTTAGAAGTTCATGTAGGTGTTATGCCTAGGGTACCATATATTTGGATTGTGTTTGTTTTAAAATTTGAGATCACATAGACAGTATTTTATGTAGGATATGGGCAGTTCCCATGAGCACTATCTTTTGAACTTCAGCCATTTTGGGGTTTCCTGGTATCTGAGCTAGGTTATTATTATTATTATTATTGAGGCAGTTAGCTGGAGGAGTCATTAGAACTGCAGAAAAAATGCTTAGCCTCATTTTCTTCCAACTTGTTACCTTCTAAGTTCAAATCCTGCTGAGGTTGACTTTGCCTTTCATCTTTTCAGGGCTACCAGTCAAATACAGGGGTCAATGTAATCAATTTGCCTCTCCCTTCAAAATTGCTGGCCTTGTGCAACAATTTGAAACAATTGTATTATTCTTATTCCCTTGCTTCCTCTCACCATCCACTGTTTGCTCTTCAATATTTCAACTCATCTGATGCTTTTCGTTGCTGGAACAAACCATCATCTTTGCTGTCGCACTTTCTTTTTCTTCTTTTCTATTCCATAAGCTCTATTTTACTTTGTTCTTTGTTTCCTTTGCTTTTCAAAAAAATTTCTTCTTGCAGTTATCTCCCAATATGCAATCACCACCTTCATGCCTTTACGTGCACTTTCATTCAGTCTATCTCTCTCTCTCTCTCTCTCTCTCTCTCTCTCTCTCTCTCTCTCTCTCTATATATATATATATATATATATATATATATATATATATATATATATATATATATATAAGCAAATAGTAAATGAGTATATGCATATATACGTACAGGTATGTGCATACCAACATCCACCTGTATGTATAGGTGCATATCTGGGTACAGGACATTGCAAACAAAACAGAGACGAGAAAACACACAAGCCACATAGAGAACATTCTTCTTCATCAGCTACCCCCGTTTTAACACCGGCGTTTCGAAGAGCTGGGCAGGACGTATCGTTAAAACGGCTCTTCCCATGGACCGCTAATTAACACACACAATACTCACTCTTGTCAGTATTATCCTCTTCTTTCTTCCTCCGTTTTTCCCTTCTTTGGACTTTCTTTGTTTCTGACGAAGAGCTCCACTCGAAACGTCATATTCTCTCTCTTTCCTTTCCCGAACGTCTAGTAACACAATATGTATCACGTCCTCACGTTATTGTTTTTTGTTGTTGTTGTTTTTTTTCTTTTTCCTTTTTTGAACTTATCCTCTTCTTTTCCTGGCTTGCACAGATATACTATTTAAACCTCCAATTTCATTTCAGAGACCTACTTCTCTTGACTTCATTGCTTTAGCAAGTTGTTCCTATAATACATACATAGGTACATGCATACACATACACACGCTCTCATTGTTGACAGCCAAATTTTTACTTTTTCTATGCAAAAGGGGTTTTTGACCCAATATTTACAGGCTATTATAGCTTTATATGCTACAAGTTTCAATGCTCCCAAAACAATGTGTGTGTGTGTGTGTGTGTATACATACATATATATTTCAACAGATAGATATGTTTGTGCATGTGTAATTAATATATATATATATATATATATATATATATATATATATATATATATATATATATATATGGAATTAGAAAAGAACACCTCTAGCTAGATACCTTTAAAAATCTAAAAAAAAAAACATTGAACGTTGGCAATTCCAACTGTACCAACTAAATGACATTTTTGGAAAATATAAACACAGTAATCAGGAATGGATCTTGCCTTGAAAACGAACTGGTGAAAGCAACAGGCATGTTTCAGTCTTGTTAAACCTCATCAACACATTTTCACCTCAGTTGGCTAGAAGTGATGTATGTATGTATGTATGTATATATAAAAATAATAAATTCGCCCTTTTAAAGCCTAACCGGTTTCAATGGCGTATTTGTTCCCCAGCTGGACGGGACATTAGTCCATCGCAGCGTTACTCATTTTTGCCAGTTAAGTGGACTGGAGCAATGTGGAATGAAGTGTTTTGCTCAAGAACACAACGCGTCGCCCGGTCCAGGAATTGAAACCACAATCTTACGATCATGATGCTGACACCCTAACCACTAAGCCACGCGTCTCCACACACACACATATATATATATATATATATATATATATATATATATATATATAAAATTTGGGTTTTATTTTATAATTCAACCAATAGCTTCAGTTAAGTGAAATTCAATGCACACACACACACACACACAGTGGCTTGGCTTGTGGTTAAGAACTTTGCTTTCTTACAATATGGTTCTGGGTTCAGTCCAACAGCATCCAGCTGTAAAAATTATAGCTCATGTATGACCTGTGCAAACATAGGGCAGTGGACATGAAAATGATGATTACACACACACACACACACACACACACACACATGTGTGTATGCAAAGGTTAGCTGAAAAGTTTGTAGGCTGACCAAGATATTCTCATGGAATGTGACCAAATGAGGTTTATTTTTCAACACAGTCCACACACTTCCTCCATTGGTGTTGCAGTGCTTGGTTTCCATTAGTGAAGCCTTCATCCTCATCCTGTTGGTCAAAAAATTCAACAACAACAACAAATATGATGTCATCATCACTACGATATTGGTTCCGAGCCAAGTGTTTTTTAATGTTGGGGAACAGATGATTGTCAAATGGGAGCCAAATCAGGAGAATAGGGAAGGGATCAACCAGTTCACACACAGCAGCCATTGAAACTAACTAAGGACTTGTATGCTGGGGCATTATCCTAATGAAACAAGACCCTTTTCATCAGTTTTCCTAGCTGTTTGATCTTGATAGCCTTTCATAACTGCCTCAGCAAGTTGGCATAGCTTTGTGTGTGTGTGTGTGTATTTGTCCCAGGGGATAGGTAAGAAAATAAATTATCTGGATTTGGTTACAAAGTGCTGATATTCTTCATATTCAGCACTCTGAAATTATGTTCTCAAAGAACTTGTGTGTTTATGCCTGTTCCCCATTCCTGTTTTGTAGTCAGATTACAAGCTAAAACTCTGTACAGAAATGCTCAGAAAGTAATGATTGTAACAATATTGTACAGTTTGGTTGCTGTTGTTGTTACTCCAGCTTAGTTTCCCAGCCACCATGAAATATATTGTAGCTTGGGCTGTATCATTCAAAGTGTCATTCCATTCTTTTTTCTTTTTTTAAGACAATGAAGTGGGATGTAGGAGAGATTTGGTTGCTATTTCTTGCAGATCACAGCGACCTGATTTAGGCTCCCTTTGTTGGCTCATATTGTAACAATATCCTGGGAGGTTGTTTAACCTCACATCAGCCTGTATCATGCAGATCTATGGGGAAAAGGGTTCCAGTTGTGATTATTCTATCTTCCACCTTCCAGATATGTATTTAGAAATGCAGATGATAGATGGTGATTTGCATGTGATTTAGCTGATGTTTCTAGCAAGTCAGATAACCACAGATGTTCTCAAAGGATGGTCTGTGCGTGTGCGTGTCAGCGAGAGAAAACAAATGTCTACATACAGGAAAGATGCTCTATCAATGCAATTATGACTCATACAATATTAATTGACAGGAATGGTCATTTAGTATTTCACCAAATTAAGTTATCTTGATATAAATCTCATCCATTAAAGGCAGGTGACCGAATTACACCTACACCCCCACCTCACCCCCACACACCTGTATATGTATGAATACATGTGTATGTATACTTGTAATATGTGTGTGTGTGTGTGTGTATGTATGTATGTGTACACACAGGGGGAAGGGCTGTGTGGTTGAGTAGCATGTTTCTCAATCATGCGGCCTTGGGTTCAGTCCCACTGCATGGCATCTTGGGCAAGTCTCTTCTACTGTAGCCCTGGGCTAACCAAAGACTTACGAGTGGATTTAGTAGATGGAAGCTGAAAGGAGCCCATCATATATATATATATATATATATATATATATATATATATATATTTATCTGTATGTTTGCACCCCCCAGGACCACTTGGCAAATGGCGTTGGATTTTTTATTTTTTTTACATCCCTGTAACCTAGCGGTTTGGTAAAAAGATACTGATAGAATAAGTACAGAGCTTAAAAAAATAAGTACTGAAATTGATTTGTTCGACTAAACCCTTCAAAGGCAATGCTCCAGCATGGCCTCATTCCAGTGACTGAAGCAATTAAAATACGCACATTCATTCGCGCGCACACACATTCATTTACGACTTAAATTTTGAATGGAGAGAAATGAGTGCTTTTCTCAGAGTTTGATTTTACGAAGGGAGGTAACTGATGTACAGCTATTGACAAATCTACTACGTCCTTCCGCCCCCCACCGCCAGCACCTCCACCACCACCACTACTGCCAAACTATTGTAGAATTAATAATACTGCTGTTTGATATTTGTTAGGTATATTCATAAACATTATTACTTTGAACATATTGTCTATTTTAGCTACACACTTCTAATATTGCTTACTACTTCACTGGTTAGATGTACATTTGAAATTTTGTTTCCCCCCTGCTCACCCCCCCCCCCTCTACCCAGAGAAAAGAGATGATTAAGAGCCATGGTTTTTTGGGGTTTTTTTTTTTTGTTCTTAAGTACCTCTTTGGTATACTGAATAATTTATCTTTCACCTGTTTCAGTCAATGGATTGTGGCCATGCTGGGGCACTACCTTGAGGGGTTTTTAGTCAAACAAAACCCCAGGACTCATTTTTTTTAAAGTCCTGTATGTATTCTGTCATCCTTGGTCTCTTTCTACCAAACTGCTTAGATACAGAGATGTAAACAAACCAACATCTGTTGTCAAGCAATGTTGCTGGACAAACAGAGAGAGAGAGATACACACACACACACACACATGATGGGCCTCTTTCAGTTTCCATTTACCAGATCCACTCAAAAGGCTTTGGTTGACCCACAGCTATAGTGGAAGAGACTTGCCCTAGATGTCACACAGTGGGACTAAACCCAAGACCTCATGATTGGGAAGCGGGCTTCTTTTAAGATTTAATTTCAATTCCTTCAGATTTTTATTTGGAAGAGGAAAGAGGACATCTTTTGATGTAGAAGTAATATTGTAGCTCACCTTTCTCATTTTATTCTGTAACAACGTTATAGGCAGAAGCATGGTTGTGTGATTAAAGAGGCTTGCTTACCAACCATATTGTTTCAGGTTCAATCCCACTGCAGTCTACTGTGAAAAAGTGTCTTCTCTAGCTCTGGATTAGGTGGACAGAAACTGAAAGAGACCCCTTTGTGTGTGTGAGTGTGAAGGGTCCTTGTATTGATGTCATATGATATCATACATGTGATGTCGTCCATTTCCAACCTTTTCTGAAAAACATGTTTGGCCATGGGGAAATATCATCTTGTATGGAAACAGGTGAAGGTTGGTGATAGGACAAGCCAGCAGTCCTTTAAGCCTAGAAAGTGGACATTAAAATTTTGATGGGAGTATGAAAGAAGCAGTTTCCAAATTTATTTTGTCATGGAACCCTTATGTGACTTTCCAAAGTTCACAGAACCCCTACCTTTAATTTTACAGACAATTCCTATCATCGCAGTTTTAATACGACATTAAATTAACCAAAAATTGTATTTCTCCTCCTCCTCCACCTTCTTCTTCTTTTTAACATCCACTTTTCCACTCTTGCATGGATCAGACAGAATTCATTTTGGCAGATATGTTTCTATTTGCAAGATACTTTTTCTGTTGCCGGGCAAGGTGTCTTTTTCCCATAGCTAGACGTCTTTCCATGTTTGTTTACACCTATTGTGAGATGTCAAGACAAGGAGACAGAAACACACACACACACACATAAATATACAGTGAGTTTCTTTCTGTCTCCCAAATCTGCTCGCAAAGCTTTGGGTGGCCAGGGGCTGTAGTAGAAAACACAAGAGTGCTACTGAACTCAGAACCATGTTTGGGAAGCAAACTTCCTTATCACACTGCACCTAATTTATTCATATAAAATTTCAAAAAAATTATAGCCTTATTTTGAAATAGTTGATAGTTAAATTGTATTGGGAGACTCATTTTTCTATGGAATCCCAGAATATTTTCACATATGCCTTGAGTTCCTCAGAGCCCACTTGCAAAAACACTGTCCTGGGATACTGTAGCAACAGGGAAAGGGTTTGTGGCTTGTATCTTTGGATTACAATTGAGTTGACACATTAAACTCCTGACTGTTGAGTCAGCTGAGCTATTTCCAAATTGTATAAAGGAATTCAAATTGTGGAATAAAAGTTAAGCCAGGAGCAATAATAGAAATCTTAACAGTTCCAGGAGAACCCTTCACCAGAGAGAAAGAGAGAGAGAGAGAGATGACAGTGTTTATTGATGATGCAGGATAGATATATTAGCAGTAGTGAGAGTGTATCTACGTGCTTAAGAGTTTACTCTCCCTCCAGACACTTGCTCAAAGGGTGGAGAAGTGAACATTTCAAGTCCACAGTTATAACTGCACCACGAAGAAATAAACAAAGCACTTTGAGACTTTAGAGACATCCCACACATGATGTGTTATTCTGCTGGCTTTCGTCACTAAAACTTAATCATAGTGATGAATTGATTTCACCCTTAGTACAGCCATTGTCTTGGATTTTCTAGTTGAAGCTCATAATTCTAACTGTCTCAAGTTTGCCAAACTCACAAAACAAGTGAGATTTTTTTTTTTTTTTTTTTTACTTCACAGTTGAGTGGTTAGCAGTTGAAAAGGCATGCAAACTGCCCTTTCAAAAAGAATTACTTTCACCAAAGCCACTTCCTCTTTGTTTCTCTGAAGAAATTGCTGTAAAAATATTAAAACAAAACAAAGGACAATTTCAGAGCTTCATTCAGCATTCGTTTTATCCATTCTGTTCCTCGATTTGGAAGAGAGATACAACCCATGATAAAGCTAAAAGTTTGATATGCATGAAAACCGCAGGAAAACATTTTTCTACTAATGTGATCACTGTAGCTACCACTGCCTGACAGAAATATTTGGATGTAGAGAGGAGGCTATGTAAATATGAATATGAACTTACATATTTCTATTGTAGTTCATTTTTCATGTAACTGATTTCATTTTTTTTCATGTAACTTGTGGCTTACACAGCATATATCCAAGTAATTTGCTAAAAGAAAAGGTAAAATTCTAGAACACAAGAAGAAAAAATAAATAACATTTTTGCTTCTTAATATACTTATTAATCATTGATAAAACACTTGGACTTCCTAGCTTCAGGAGTTTCTGAGACACCAAAGCAAACATTCAAGTCATCAATCAATCTGAATAATGACTGAGGCACCAGCATATCAAAATACCCCCCCCCCCCCAAAAAAAAATTAGGTATCTCTGTATTTGTTCAGTTTGTTTGTTTGTTTGGTTTGTTGGTGGTTATGCATAGTTATGCACACAAAAAACAAAAGCTATTCTTTCACAACTTTCCTCACTTTGCATTCTCTCTTGCTTTACAAGACCAAATCTCCACCAAGCAACTGTTCTTTTAATCAGAGAAAGCATACACATTTTGTTTTAGGAGTGGGTGGGGAGGTACAGAGAAATGATTTTATCCTTACAATACTCTTTAGTTCTTTTTGTGAAAATGCATGGCTCAGTGGTTAGAGCGTCAGACTCACAATCATGAGGCAGTGAGTTTGATTCCTGGAACGGGCTGTGTGTTGTATTCTTGAGCAAGACACTTTATTTCATGTTGCACCAGTTCACTCAGTTGTAGAAATAAATTGCAACATCACTGGTGGCAAGCTATATCGGCCCCTTTGTCTTCCCCTTGGATAACATCGGTGGAAAGAGGGTGGCTGGTATGCATGGGCAACTGCTGGTCTTCCATAAACAACTTTGCCCAAACTTGTGCTTTGGTAACTTTCTAGGTACTATCCCATGGTCATTCATGACCGAAGGGGGGTCTTTACTCTTTTCTTTTAATCTTTAGTTCTTAGAAGTCTCTTCTAGCATTACTCATTAGATCATCAAGAGGTTAACCCCCCCCCCCCTTCAAGAATTTGAACCTGAAGTGGTGATAGGGCTAGTCGGGAGTAGTGCAATTCTGCCTTCCAGTATTTTTCAAGAGCCATTGTTCAGCCCTTTAGTGCCTGCTTCTATGAATGTAGAAGCAAATCTTTCGGTGCAGTGGGAACATTCCCTAACAAGCTGGCATTATATTACCAGCACTTGTGTCTTATATTTATATTGCCAGAGCTTGTGTCTATTCTGTACTGATACCAAGTGTCCTGCAATCTTTGATATCATTGAATTGTTGTCTTTCATTAGTCATTGTTGCTACACTCACCTTTCTGCTGCCTAAGGTCTGGTCCTTAACCCATTCTATTGGGTGTCTTCACATGGAACCAGTCGAGCTCAAAACTTGTTCCTGCTTGAAGTCAGAAAACACTTCATGTTTTTTGTAATATTGGTTTCAAATTTTGGCACAAGGCCAGCAGTTTCAGGTGAGGTGGGTAAGTTGATTACATCAATACCAGTTGAGAACTGGTATTGATGTAATCGACCATGAAAAGGTGAAAGGCTAAGTTGACCCTGGTAGCGTTTGAACTCAGAATGTGAAGTTTCATAATATGCTGCTTCATCATCATCGTCATTTAATGTCTGGTTCCATGTTGGCATGGGTTGGACAGTTCAACAGGTTCTAGCTAGCCTGAGGGCTGCATTGGTCTCTAGTATCCATTTTATCAAGGTTTCTATGGGTGGATACCCTTTCTGATGCCAGTGCCTGCAGCAAAGTGAAGCAAGCTCTTTGAAATTGTTGAATGAATAACATAGAAATATTGGCGTTAGGAAGGGCATCCAACCATAGAAACCATGCCAGATCAGATTGGAACCTGGTGCAGCTCTCCCCGGCTTACCAGTTCTGTCAAACCATTCAACCCATGCCAGCATGGAAAACAGATGTTAAATGATGATGATGATGATACATGCACATATACACAAAACACATGCATACATACACACACTCATAGACACCCTCTCAAGCTCATGTTCTACTGCTCCCTCTCTCTCTCTCTCTTTCCCTCCCTCCCTTCCGCATAAGCATGTATCCCTTGTCTCTCATATGCACACGTTCTTCCTACACGCACACTTTCACACTCATGCTCACTCCTTCTGCCACACATCATCCCACTATTCACATATGCACACTCCCTCTCTCTTCACCTCTTGCTCACTCACACTTTCACTTTCAAACACACTTCCACTCTTATTCTCTCTCTCTCTCTCTCTCTCTCTCCCCCAAAACACACACACACACACACACACACACACACACACACACACAACGAGAAAAGCTCAACACTAGTAGATTACACCAGCTAGATAACTAGGCTTGATCACTTCACTGATCAATAATTACAATTACATATGTTTTAACAGCTGTTAGCTTCATTATGTTGTCAAAAGTTGGATTGGATTTAATTTATTATTTTATTCTAAAATGGAATAAAAATGCACATGAACACACACACACACACACACACACACACACACACACACACACACACACACACACACATTACCCAATCACCTCCCCACACACATATCAAGTCTAATACAGTTACATGGCATCTAATTTTTTTTTTTAATATTCTTAATTTTTGGAAATGTAAATAAGTTTGTGTGTGGGTGGGGTGCCTAATGTCCTTCCCAATCTCTCTCCTATTCTCTCTCTTTCCCTTTCCTCTTTTTCTCCCTTTCTCTCTCCATCTTCTTCCCTTCCTCTCCCTCTCTCCCTCTCAGTTCTATTCACATTTCATGCACACAAATTTACTCATATTTGCAAATCTTATTGGCTTTGGGTCTTTTTTATTTTTGTCTGTTTCTTTTGCCAACCAATGCAGACCGCCATTAGTTTGTTCCTTGAACACCAGGCTTTATCCTTTTCTACTTCTTAAGTTGTTTTTTTTTGTCTTTTGTAAACTGTGACTTATACTTGTATATTTATAATAACGAGACACTGGACGTGCAGTTAAGACACTGGTCTACCAACCACTAGGTCACAAGTTCAGATCTATTAACTGTGATTATGAAGTCCCCCTCCTCCTATCTCCACCCTTTTTTTAATTGGTTTGTTTCTATGCTTTATGGCTTTGGAACCTTGTCTTGAGATCTTGGTGAGATCGACAGGGGTCGATGTTCCTCTTGCATTGTTATAAATCGGTCTCTCTGATGGCTACAGCAAAAACTTAAGCAGGTTGATAATTTCAGTGGAATGGGATGTGAGTACAATCCAAGTGAGAGAAGCACAATAACTGATCAAGTCAAAAGTACACAAGTGGAGACAATACAAGGTCAACCAGTTCCAGGGAGGGAGGCCATTGTAGTACAGGTAGAAAAGGTAAAAGTGAGGAGAGATAGAGAAGCATGTCTGTGAGTTGGAATGTGCTGATAAGTGACTTCATACTTATCAGTCTGATGGTTTTGGGAGCAGGGCTACTCTCTACTTGATGCCGTTCTATATTTTAGAGATGAGGAATTATGTACATTATTTACATTGGATGGATAGAGGTTTTCACTTTGTTTGTTGTTACCACAATGTTTCAGCTGATGTTAATTACGATTTTATTTGACATGTTCTCCTCTTTTATTCGGACAGTTATTGCAGTAGCCCTTTAGTTTTTCTAAGCCCTAAAAAAAGAACTTCAAAGGTTGGGCTTTCAACCAGGCCGTTCGCGATACCCTTAAAGCCAGGAGCTTCAGCTATATGCAATATAAAACCAAAAGGAAAAATTCAATTGTCACTAGTTGTGATCGAGGATGCTGGGTAGCACCTACATTGCTAGAAATAAGAGCTAAAAAGCCCTTACAGCTACAGGAAGCACATTTCATATATAACTGCCCCACAATGAGTGAGATCATTATACTATAGTTTTCTCTGAAAATTACAAACTCATCAGTAGTAACTACTCCATCGCTGGATGGTTTAGCTAAATCCCAACTATATATATGTTTACCATATGAATTTTACGGCTTATCATATATATATATATATATATATATATATATATAGTCAAATCGTCCAACCCATGCTAGCATGGAAAGCAGACGTTAAACGATGATGATATATATAGTGATGGTTTGTTGCCTACTTAATGTGGCAGTCGCAGGAAAGGGTAGAATGCTACTGCTATTTAGCCCTAGGAAACATCGTTTCCAGTTGGCTATGTGACACAAGCGTTCTGTGTCCTTAAGTTTTCAAACAGGAGAGATAAGCACCTCCACCCAGCATCCAGAGACTAGTTTCAGAGTTATTGCTCTTAATTATATATATATATGTGTGAGTGTGTGTGTGTGTATTCAGATCATCTGTGAATGCTACTTGTGACTGACATTTATCAAATCCAAGGGGAAGTTTCTGTTTAATGTTAATAAATTGGAATTTAGCTCCATTCCTTTAAAAGCTCCTTGGAGCATAGGGGATTCCTTATTTTACCTCCAGGTCCAATGACCCAAATAACCAACCTGTTTTATGCTCAAACTGGCCAGATCTGGCCTTTTACACCTATCCTCCAGTGTCATTTTATAAATAAACAATCACGCCATCGAAATCTCAAAGCTATGAAATAATGCAAGATTAATTTAAAATGATGTGAATACATGACCTTATGTATACAACTTATAGAGAGAGAGGGTGGGGTGCTGGGCTGACCCAGGTCAATGATGGGCCAGCCTTTAAAAGCCTGGTGTGTTAAAATTTTACTTTCTTCATAATTTTGTAATTGGGGTGTCACTTAACATGTAAACATGTATTTTGATTATAGGTAATGATTATAGATAATGATTATAGATAATGATTATAGATAATGATTATAGATAAGCTAATTTGTAATAAGATAGGGAGATTCTTGACAAAGTCCATTGCATGTCTCAATTCATCATCTCTTGACCGAAACACACGTGAAGTAACCAAGTGACTGGGTGAAGTTTTCACTGTTATTCCAGCAACTTCAATATATTATGGAACTCTTGTACCACTATATCGGTGACATTTCTTCCTATTGTGCCTATAATAAAGACACTTGACTTTCAATGGGGCAAGTTCACCAAAGTGATAGTAGAGTTAACCACAAAGCTATACACCCTACAGTTGTAAGTTGAGAGCACATTATAAAATTACTACCATAAGTTTTACTAAAGGACTACGACCACTAGGATTACCACAAGCCAATGCGGGAGCCCTTGCTTGATCATTCAGGTTGCTAGAAATAGCAGCTAAAATTTGTTACAAAATGAAGCCTAATGCAAATTGAAATTTAAAAGAAGAGAGAGAGAGAATTGGGTAACTTAGTCAGGTAACTTAGACAGTGTTTGGCATAAGATGGAATGGTCATGGCTGGAATACCCTTAGTCATAGGTCTGTTCAATCAAAGACTAACTTGGGGCTAACAGTATCTACAATTACCACCACCACCACCACTACTACTACTCCCACCATCATCACTACTGCTACTACTACTACTACTACTGCAGTTCTGCTAAGCAGGTGTTGCATTAATTTTAGATATCCATTCGTCAAAAGAAAATAGCTGTGCTGGAAATAAGAGGAATTTTCTTCCATTGTTTTGCAGTCTACTGAATAATAAGTAATGTATTATTTATTAGCTCCGATTCTTGATTATCATCGAGGCAGTGTTCTAGTTTACCAATGACCTGATTACAACCTTTGAAATTGTTCCTCTATACCCCGACTACTATCTGCCAAACAGAGGTAGCAACTGTCTACTAGAAAGAGTAGCTAGGTCTCCCTCATCACAACTTACCAGTGGACATGGCCAGTTTAAATGCTAAAGAGTTAAATAAGAGAAAGGATCATTAGCTGATGTTGTCCTAAATGCACCTTTAAAAAAAAAAGGGCATTTACAGCTAAAACGGCTTTGATCATAAGTCTACTCAGGGTTGATCCAGGGTTAAATAACTGCGACAGGTATGTTTAACCTTTTAGTATTTAAACAGGCCCAAATATTGCACCTATTTTATATTAAAACAGGCCAGATCCTGTCTCTCACACCTACCCTATAATGTCATTCTATAAATAAACAATCATGTCGTTGAAATCTTGAAGCTATAAGATAATGCATAGTTAATCCAAAACAAGATGTATAAATAAAAATTACATTTGACAAAAATCTGAATGCAAAAGGGTTAAAAGTGACTGTCAAACCACAATTAAATCTTAATCTCAGTTGAAGCTGTCTCAATACTTTGTCAAACAATTCGCTATCAAAATCTCACTCCCCACTTCACATCTTATAACTGTTTTAACCCTTTTGATACCAACTGGTTCTATGATGTAAACTTCTCCTTTTAAATGAGTTCATAAAAGCACTTGCTTTATAAAGGGACTTTGGAACACCAGTGTTTCAATTTTAAATGTCCTCTCAGTCAGTCACCTCAGATCAATGAACTTAACAAAAGTTTTTTTGGCTTTTGTTTATAGGAATCAGCAAACAAATTATCTAGTGGTGAATGCTGATATCTGTTAACCAATCACATGATGATTTATCTCCACGTGAACAGTGAACAGTGAGAATCAAATCATAGTTGTTACCTGGCCCTTTGCAGGTTGCTTCCACAGATTCTTTCAGGATTCTACCAAAGGTTTGGTCTGATACAAATAGGTTTTTGAGTATAAATAAGTTACAGTGGCACAAGTGCTAGCTCACAGCAGTTTCAGAGAGAGAGAGAGTTGTAGCAAGAGATGGATAAGAAATGAAATATTGACACCAATACTTGACCAATTGGTTTATCTGTTGTAAAAAACTGAAAGTAAAATTGACCTTGATGGGAATTGAACTCAGAGCACAGCAGTTCCTGATAAATATTGCAAGGCATTCCATTCAAAGTTCCAGAAATTGCCAATTTACCACCTCAGAATTAGAACATTGCACAGAAATTTTGTCATGTTCCATTTTACCGAGGTTAATTTGACTGTGTGGCTAAGGAATTTGCTTTGGAACTATGTGGTTAGGAGTTCAATTCCTTTGTGTGGACATTGTTGGCTGGTGTCTTCTATAAGCTGCATGTTGACCTCTCAGAGAAATTGGTAGACAGAAAATTAAGACACCAAAGTGCATGTGTGTGTGTGTGATTTGCTGATCGTAAACAGATGCCCTACCATTCATACATTGTTGCTTCATTGCAGTCCACCACAAAAGCATGCCCAAACATCTTATGTTTTACTATGTCAAGAAGTAAGAAGCCTTGACATTTTTGTAAAGAAACAATTTGTAAACAAAATGCGTACAATTTCCTAGAAATGGTGTGATTTGTTTCCAGTTTGTTCATTGTTTGATAAACTGGACAATTACTACCATGCTTGGAAACTGGTGAGGATTAGCACCAGGAAGAGCATCCAGTCAAAATTACCCTGTCTCAGTGCTGACTCATCTGACCCATGCAAGCATGGAATAGTAGATGTTAAAACGACAATGATGACAACGAAAACAACATATTGAGGACTTTCAACTGTGTCTTTGATTTCCTTTCATAAATTAGGCATAACATTCGCACACGTGTTGTGACAAGCAGAATAAGATTATAGTTTATGGGTGCTGTTAGACAATTTTTGAGATGGGAAAGTGCAGTAAAGTCCTACTGCCACATGCGGCTCCATTCATCTATCTATCGCTCACTCAATCAATGTATTACCATTTTGCATTATGCAGCATCTACCAATTTCTGTCTCTTCAAATTAGATACAATAATTTTCTTCTTTTATTTATTTATTTATTCCCCCTCCCTTCAGCCTTCCGCTTTAATTGTTCTATTTTATCTTCATCATGGGATAATTATTTTGCAGAGATAAAAATAAGTTCAGCTAAAAATACCAGAAAAATAGATTTTTAGCACCTAATTTGTGATGGAATGGCAAAAGCCTTCTCTTCTCTATGTTGCAGCTGCTCAATAAGCAAAAGACGTGGTCCGAGGGTCTTCCTGGTTGTTATTATTATTATTATTATTTTATTATTATTATTTTATTATTATTATTATTATTATTATTATTATTTCTGTCTTAAATAAGTGCTTGTCTTTTACTTTTTACTTTTTAGACTGTAGCCATAATGGGACACCAGTTTGAACAGTTTGGTTGAACAAATTAGCCCACCCACCCCAGTACTTACTTTTTTAAAGTTGACCTTGGTGGGATTTGAACTCGGAGCACAGCGGTCTCTGATAAATATTGCAAAGTGTTCTATTCAACGCTCTGACAACCACCAGTTCATCACCTAAGTATTAGAACATTGAACCTGGGTCTCTAAGTATTAGAACCTGGGTCTCTTTTGCCGAGCTGCTGAGTTACAGGGACATAAACAAACAAACACCAGTTGGGAAGTGGTGAGTAGGTGTGTGTGGGTGCGGGGCACACAAAGGCGCACACACACACACACATACACACACACACACACACACACACACACACACATATACAAATACGATGGGTTTCCACACAGTTTCCATCTACCATATTCACTCACAAGGCATTGGTCTTCTTGCAGCCCCTTAGACAAGACACTTGCTCGAGGTTCCGCACAGTGGGGCTGAATGCTAAACCACATGGCTGCAAAGTAAGCTTCTTAACTCCTCAGCCTTGCTGGAGCAAAATTGCAGTCGTGGCAAATAGGTACCCATGCTGGTGACATGTAAATGCACTTCAGGTGTCACACAAATGGCACCCGTGCCAGTGGCATGTAAAAGCACCTATTACACTCTCAGAGTGGTTGGCATTAGGAAGGGTATCCAGCCATAGAAAACCATGCCAAATCAGACTGGAGTCTGGTGCAGACTTCTAGTGTGCCAGCCCAGTCAAACCGTCCAACCCATGCCAGCATGGACAATGGACATTAAAGGATGGTGATTATGATAATGAGGCATCTTGTGCATTAAAGGGAAATTGGATTCTTGAAAAAAAAGAAACAAAACTCCTTTAACGTTGAAAAGGTTTCTTCATATTGTGGTAAGAATTTCAGAAATGTAACAATTCTGAATTGCAGGTATGGATATCTGTAATCTCTGACATCAACCTGACGATGTATTGAATTTAGAATGCAGAGGGGAAACAGTGGAATTATATATGCCAGCCATTTATGTTCTGATATTCAGCTGCCATCTCTGGCGCCAATTTGTGATGATTTGACTTTTCTAATTAATCAAAAATCACAAAATGGATTCCGAAGAGGATGAGAGCTGAGAGAAAACAGAGGCAGTGAGAAAGAGAGTGGTTGACTGGAAACCCTCTCATTCCACTCTGTAGCCACAGTACATGACTGGTACATCATCATCATCATCATCATCATCGTTTAACGTCCGCTTTCCATGCTAGCATGGGTTGGACGATTTGACTGAGGACTGGTGAAACCGGATGGCAACACCAGGCTCACAGTAATCATTAATCAATCAATCAATCATTCAGTGTCATAGGGATCGATGGCAAATCCAAACTCAACAGGATTTGAACTTGGCTTTAAAAGAGAAGCACAAATTAATCCTTCAGCATTCGGATAATTTTTTTCTTTCACATTGTTTTTAATTAATCTTGCATTGTCACAGCTTCGTGATTTCATGGATGTGGTTCTTTATTAATTAGAATGACATTGTCGGTTAGATGTGAGAAACCAGATCTAGCTAGTTTGAACATAAAACGGGTAGAATATTTAGGCGTGATATGGCTGGTTTAAATGCTAAAGGGTGTCGTGTTGTGCTGCTAGAAATAGCAGTCAGTCCTCCACTGACTTTTGCCATTCATTCTTCTTATTGACTTTAAAAAAGAAACAAAATAAAAAAAAATAACACAGAAAAACAAAAGGAGAATATTAGATAATGTAGTCATAGTGACACTACATGGAAGAAAAAACGGATTAGTGAGATGGTCATGGTAAGAATGCCTTTGATTGATGTTAGGTTCTCTGGTTCAGGTTTGACCTGTGGCTAAACAGGAATTGCACTCCTACATAATATTTTATACACACACACACACACACACACACACACACACACACACATACATACATACATACATACATAAATAAATGCATACACATATATTATCTCTTAAGCATTAGAAGGCATTTTGATTCAACTCTGCAGCTATAGTAACCTACCTTATTGCTTTCATTTTCAAATCCAATTCACACAGGCAATCGCACACACACACACACACACACACACACACACACACACACACACACAAATATATCTACTTAACCTCCACCACCTCCGCCCCCAACTCACCGCCATCATCATTTGTCTTCTTTTTATGCCTTCCCTCCCCCCTGCCCCCCTCCTCTCCCTTTCTCCTTGTGACTCACTCTGTCACTGATGTTGGGTTTTAACAGCTAGATTTTTATAATACTACAATCAATAATACTGACCTCTGTATTACTGAGCTGCTTTTTATTGGTTTGGGTTTATGGTGTGTATGTGTATATGTGTGTGTGTGTGTATGCGCATGTGTGTGTGTGTGTGCATTTTTTTTTTTGGTTTTATTCCTCCTCCTCCCCCATCTTCCTTTGTCTCTTCATTTGTCTTTCTCATACTCTTACAATTTATGTCTATGTGCATATGTGTGTGTGTATGTGTGATGTATGGATGTAAGAGAAAGGCACACAAAAAAAATCTTCATTCGAAATGTATGTGTGGTGCATAACATAAGATAAGCTTTTCCTTCATAACTTTCATATAATATTTCGAATTATATTCAAACAACAGATATTTCAGTGGAAAAACAGTCTTGGATTGTCGTCTGGCAATAGCCAGAACCAGACCTCTGAGAACTGGAATTATGAGCCTTTAACTTATGATGCATTCTTTTATTCTTTTGCTTTTTTTCAGTCAGTTGACCGTGGCCATGCTGGAGCACTGCTTTTTAGTCGAGTAAATCGACCCCCAGGACTTATTCTTTGTAAGCCTAGTTCTTATTCTATTGGTCTCCTTTGCTGACTTGCTAAGTTACAGGGACGTAAATACACCAACACCGGTTGTCAAATGATAGTGGACACACAGAGACATACACACACACACACACACACACACACACACACAAATATATGCATATATATATATGTATATACAACAGGCTTCTTTCAGTTTCCGTCTACCAAATCCACTCACAAGGCTTTGGTCGGCCCGAGGTTATAGTAGAAAACACGTGCTCAAGTTGCCACGCAGTGGGACTGAACCCGGAACCATGTGGTTGGGAAACAAGCTTCTTACCTCACAGCCATGCCTGCACCTATCAAAGAATATTTTCTACTCTTTTGCATTGAGTTCTGAAATTTGTCACTTCTTGGTGATTCATCATTATTTAAAGTCTGCTTTCTATGCTGGCATGAGTTGGGCAGTTTGACAAGAGCCGGCAAGCCAGAGGACTGCACCCTGCTCCGATTGTCTGTTCTGGTGTGGTTTCTACAGCTGGATGCCCTTCCTAATGCCAACCACTTCTCGGAATATATTTGGTGCGTTTTATGTAGCACCAGCACAGTCACCAAGTAACCTGCAAGACAAGTTACTTGCTGACCCCACTGGTGCTAATGTCACATAGAAAGCACTCATTACATGAGTAAAAGTATAAATGCATGTATTATTATAAATATGTGAATACACTTGTGTGTTTGGATGCATATCAGCAGCATCATTTCATGTCCATCTATTTTGCAGGCATGGGTTGATTGGTTTGACAAGACCCATGGACCCAAGAACTGCATAGTGCTCTAGTATTTGTTTGGCATGGTTTCTACAGCTGGGTACCCTTACTATATGTAGCTGTCAAAGAATCCATGAGTCTGAAAATAACAGGTACTTTGTGTATTTGTCAATAGTGTGGACACCTTAATATTTATACAAGTCAGGGCAGCAAACTGACAGAAACGTTAGCACACCGGGCAAAATGCTTAGCAGTATTTTGTCTGTCTTTACGTTCTGAGTTCAAATTCCGCCAAGGTTTACTTTGCTTTTCATCCTTTCGGAGTTGATAAATAAAGTACCAGTTGTGTACTGGGGTTGATCTAATTGACTGGTCCCCCTCCCCCAAAAATATTTCGGGCCTTGTGCCTAGAATAGAAAAGAATATTTGTCCAAGCCAGTATTTATAGATTTATTTCAGATGATTTTATGAATCAGTTTGGCACTTAAAAGTTAGGGGGAACCTAATTCCAACACTCATCAGGAGGGCTCACAAGAAGTGTGTGTGTGTGTGTGTGTTACCTTTTACCTTCTTCAGTCATTGGACTGTCACCATGCTGGAGCACCCCTTTGGAGGGTTTTAGTCTAATGAATCAACTCCGGTGCTTATTTTCATTTTTAGAGCCTGATAATTATTTCTTTTATCTCTTTTGCTGAAACACTAAGTTAGAGGGATGTCAACAAACCAATATCGGTTGTCAAATAGTCGTGGGGAACAAACACAAATACGTGTGCATGTGTGTTGTTTGTGCATGTATTCTTCCTATGAGCCTTTTCTGACAGGTGTCAGGACTGGGCTTTTCACTAACCCCCCCCCCCCCCCATGTGCGAAACCGATTGGTAAATCAACTGAAATAGATATCTTATACTGTATTGTGTAAATTTTAATGTGTGTGTGTGTGTGAATTTGTGTAGCTATATACGAGTGTGTCTAAATAAGTAGGTATATGGAGTGTGTATGGTTGCAAATACAAACATATGTCTGTGCTTTTGTGTGTGTGTATATATATATATATATATATATATATATATATATATATATATATATATATATAATGTATGTATGTGTGTATGTATGCATTTGTATTTATATAAACCTGTATGGCATATAAATATGTGCACATATGGATACATACGTTACCTGTACATTATGTAAATATATGTACATATATCTATATTCCTTTGTGTGTGTGTAAATATGCCTGTGGGTAATGGTAGGTGTGGGTGTGGGTGTGTGTGTGTGTGAGAGAGCTTTTTGTGAACAGTAGTAATGTTGCCATCATCAACCTAAGTAAAATGTAATCAATGTAAACTGGCCAGAAGGAGGGAAAGTGAAATGGAAATAAGACTGATACACAAGACAATTCTTACTGTTCAATCTTTTGTCTGATATCCACTGATATATCTATTTCAATATGAATAAAAGGTGAGCTGGAATCTAAATTCTTGGGGGGGGGGGGTCCCCATTTTATTCCTTCAGATCTTCATTACAACATAACCTTTTCGTTTTTTTGTTCTTCCCTTTCTTTCTATTTTTTTTTGTACTTTTCCTTGTTTATTTTTATTAATTTTTTTTTTTTTTTGTCTTTTCAAACCATTCCAGGATCTTTCATGTTAAAAGTTTCTTTTGTATTTGTTTATAATGTTAGCAGTAACTTTGTTGTGATGATGGTGGTGGTGGTGGTGGCAGCAAGATATGAGCAGAGTTATTCAGGAATGATGAAGGCACCGGACTAAATGCTTTTACTGGTGATGGTGCCGCATGAAACACACTAGTGCTGGTGCCACATCAAAAGCACTAGTGCTGGTACTACGTAAAAAACACTGGTGATGGTGCCGCATACTAAGTACTGGTGATGGTGTCATGTAAATACACTTTGTAAAGTGGTTGGCATTAGGAAAGGCATCCAGTTGTAAAAACCATGCTAGAACAATGGAGCTTGGTGCGACCCCCCCCCCCCCCACCACCACCACCACCACCAGCCTTAGCAACAATCCAACCCATGCCAGCATGGAAAACAATTGTTAAATGATTTTCATAATCATGATCATTATTATTTCAATTGATGTATTTGACTAATGTCCCGCCTCCTCAGTATGTCGAGCACACTTGTGCCTAAATTAGAATGAGTTATCACAATATTTTTGATGTCCCTTTTGTTTGTTCTGAGTTTCAAGTCCCATTGGTATCCTATTTATTTTGCATTCCTCTAGGATCAAAAAGAATAAGTACCAATAGTGTATTACAGTTAATTCCATTGACCATACCCCATTGTTACGTTATTTGTAACTTGTTTCAAAGTTAGAAATTATTATTATTACTATTATTATTATTGAGTGAGAGAGCAGTGCATGCCATCAAAGTGACACTGGGGTAGAATATATGAAGCCCAGTATACCCATCATGACTACCCGTCTGATAAAGGTACACCAGGCACATGCATCACAACCATATGTGCGTGAAATGGTGATCCACGCCGTATTGTTGTTGTTGTTGGTGGTGGTGGCGGCACTATTGTATGTTATTTTAGTTGGCAGGCATACTGTCTTGAGGTTTGGTGACAACAGGTCTCCTCAAAGCTCTAGAATCTGTCTTAAGAACCTTACAGAATAGAGGATTGCACTTTTAACAATGCAAATCTCAAATCCAATACCTTTCACTTTCTTACATAACATTTTGGGTGTTGTTCTAAGTGAGCCAGTTATTACAAGAATAATTGTCATCCTAATCTTGCACAATCTCTTCATCTCTCTGGCTAATTCCTGATATTTCTCTCTTCCCAACCCCTCAACTTCTTTGGTATATACTCTATCGGCCATGCAGCCAAGAAGTTTGCTTTCCAACCATGTGGTGAGAGAGATGCCATTAACAATAACTGAGGGTATGGTTGTGTGGTTAAGAAGCACACTTTGCAACTATGTGGTCTTGTTTTCAAATCCCACTGGATGCCACCTTGGCTAAGTTTCTTCTTCAATAGCCTCAGGCTGCTCAAAGATTTCTGAATGGATTTTGCAGATGGAAACTAAAGAAGCCTGTTGTATGTATGCATTCATGTGTGTGTGTGTGTGTGTAGACCTTTTTCTAGACATTCTGCAATGGTTGTAAATGGGCACCATTATCATAAAAGCGAGGCTGTTTGCAGTCTTCCATGAAAAACGCCTGACCATCCTGTCATTTGTTTCCTTTCAAATATGTCCTTCACTTTATAAAAGTTGGTAGCTTATGATTCAAAGGACATTTAGTCCTCATATTGATTTCTTAGCAATTGGTTGTTGTTTAACCCTAGGTTAACCTTCACAGGTCAAAAGCATTCCACCATTACCATTATGAGGATAGTCTTGTATTTTTCAATAAATCTAGAACTACATATCCTTTGTTATTTCATTTAGTGAGATTTGATTTGAGAGAGATCTGGTTGCTATATCTGGCTGGTTAAGCTAGAAATAGCAGCCAAACAGACTTCTCAGTGGTTTGTGATAAACCCTGCTGAAAATATAGGGTGGCTTCTTAGAAAACTAATTCTGCCTATGAATTTGTAGTTTCAATTCTTAATCTGAACTGATGTACATCCCTTCCAATTCACTTTATGACACTATAATCATACTGAGAAAGGCATGCCCATCACAGCAGCATAATCCTCCATATTTCGCCTTGTTTTCATCCTTGAAAACTCTCAGATTTCCTGACTGTGTTAAAAACAATTTACGGTTAGTATTTTCTGTGGAATGTGAGCATCTCAACCAGATTCCAGAGTTCAACTATGGTGAGTCAACCAAAGAACCTTCCATGCTGCCTGCACAATAGGAAATAATGGAATATATAGCTTCCATGTCTTTTTTTTTTCTTTACACTGTTTGATTGATTGCAAAAAACAGCAGTCAAAAAAAAAAAAGAAAAGAAAGAGAGAGAGAAAGATAGAAAAAAACCATCACAAAACCCTGCTATATATTATTCCATTTGTCATCTCAATAGTAGCTACTTCAGCAATTACATGGAGATATCTTCAGCTAAAAATCTGATATTATTTCTTACAGAGACAGGCAGACGTTTCCAGATTTATAAGGAAGTAATATGAAGGTTATGTGATGTTCATGCCTTTCCTGTGACCACTAAAACAATGTTAAGTGAAAGGATGAACAGGGTTTATTTATCAATGTTACTATGATAATTAATGATAATATTAATGATGCTTTCAAATTTTGGGAGAGGGAATAATCCGATTACATCAACCCCAGTGCTCAACTGGTGCCTATTTCATCAACACCGAAAAGATGAAAGTAAAGCCAACCTTGGTGGAATTTGAACTCACAATGAGAAAACAAGTGAAAAGGTTACTAGGCATTTTGCTTCGCATACTAACATTTCCACCAGCGTGCTGTCATAATAATAATAATAATAATAATAATCCTCCTTTTTACTATAGGCACAAGACCTGAAATTTTATTTTTGGTGGGGGTGGGTGGGGCTAGTTGATTACATTGACACCTGTGCACATAACTGGTAATTATTTCATCGACCCCAAAATGAGGAAAGGTGAAGACGCATGAAATGCTACTAAGCATTTTGCTTGGTGCGGTAACAATTCTGCCAGCTCACCGCCTTAATAATAAATAATAAATGCCCGGATGCAGTACCAGACAGTGGCTCTCATGGCTTTTGATCTTAAATGATTGGAAGTGTTATCATGTACGTTGTTTTGTCTTGGTCTAAAAGATGGGCTACAGCAAATATTCTGCTCAATACCACAGATTTGCTTGTCAGTTGTTTGACTTTAACCAGTTGAGCATGTCCCTTGGTGGCTGACGATATGTGCATCTCTGATCACAAGCAGAAGTAGTGGGGGAGCATCATTGCCATGCGTTGAGAGGAATTCTTTGGTGGTTTGAATAATTCACCTCTGGAAACATGGCTATTTTTTTTGCTCAACATCCTTAAACAAACCTCATTCAGGGACCTTTTGAGTGGGATGGGCTACTCGACCTGACGAAAATTCTAACTGGGCCCCACTTGCGAGGTCATGTGCTGTTTACCTTGATGTGAAATCACCATGTCACACGCATATAATAAGCTCTATGGTCGATTTGTTTGACTAAACCCTTCAAGGCAGTGCCCCAGCATGGTCGCAGCCCAATCACTGAAACAAGTAAATGATAAAAGAATAAAAGACATTTAGGGGGAAAAAGAAATGAGAAGAAAATAGTTTTACCTATGATTACTTATAATTAGTTTGGTTTTAATTAAATTTTAAAAATTTTCAGAAACTACATCATTGAACTTATTACAAAGTTTTAATTATTTTGAAGATGAATTTAGCAGAAATAGAATTAAAAAAAAAAAAGACATTAAATAAAATAATAGTGTATATTATTTTACATTGTGATCATTCATATTCATTTTAATTCTTCCTATCTTTTCTTTTCATGAATTTCTCATTTCTCTCATATGTCTGCATTTATTAAACAATGTGTATCTCTTGAAATAATCGATGTATCGGATGTCACCTGATCTCTAACATACATATTTGATATATTTTTAACATTATTTCCAGGGAGTTTTATTTCATATTTCTTCTTCTCTTTTTCTTCATTATACTGGAATAAATTGTAATCTGACCAGTTGTGGAAATATAGAAAAGATATACAAATTCCATATACAATAAGAGAATGTGTGAGTGTATAAAGGTTTATGTGTTGGTTAGGTGTGTTGAAATATGCATCTGATTATGTGTATTGTGTCTGTGGATGGTCCTTTTGAAACATCACATATTTCCTCAGTCTTCTACAGCAGTAACTATTGTGCTGCCAGCTCTTTTCCTACCACTTTCACTTTTTATCTTATACATACATATATATATATAAGATATATGTATACACGCACACACACACACACTTCCTGGTCTATGCACACACATATACACACACATATATATATATTATCCAGCTTTGTCTTTTTCACTGCTCCTTTCAAGATGCTCAGAATTGTAGCACATAGAATCGTGCTGTTCTTAGCTGATTAATATGAATAAATTTATTTGTACATGTATGCAAGTGTGTGTGTGTGTTTCAAGTTGTGGAATCAATGTAAATTCTCTAAGTAGTAAACTCTTAAATATCTCTATTTAGAATATGAATTCCCCTTTGTTAATATTAACCATATTCTTTATTCTATGTACATACTAGTATGTATGTGTATATACATGCCTATATCTATATGCAAACATGTTAGTGTATGTGTGTATGATATAACATATAGATATGTATGTGTGTGTATGTATATATACATACATACATGCACTCACGAATACATAATTTGAAACGTCAAATGCAGTGGTTGTTTTGATAAATTTTATAATTTTAGTTCTCCATTTGTTTCTGCAAATTATGTTTTAATTTGAATAAGTAAGTTAATTGCTATGCTTTGCATTCGTAGCTTGCTGGACACTTTTCTCACAGCATCTCATCATACTTTCCGATTTTTCTCCTTTTTACCGAACAGCTTCCAAATTCATGCGATTGTATTTAATTATTTAATTCGGTATATTTAATTAATTAATTGGATTTACTCAGAAAAGCAAAAAAAAAAAAAAAAAGAAGAAAGAAATGGAAATTACTGGAAATTAAAAAGAAAATATTTTTCTTAAATAATAAACTGTACTTATCAATTATGCCATGGTAGTGAAATAAAATCCACCCTACCCCCATAGAACGCTGGTCAGTTTCAGGTAGCTCCCACTGCTGCCTTTGACACTTCTGAGAAGGATTGAATGCTTGTTTGTTATAAGACCTCAATAGAACACTTGTGAATTTTACAATGCTGCCACTTAAGGTTTTCTAGCAGCTTGAGAATCCTTTACATGGTATTAATAATAATAATAATTTCAAATTTTGGCACAAGGCCAGAAATTTGGGGGGGAAGAAGATAAATTAATTACATTGACTCCCAGGGCTCAACTGGTACTTATTTTATTGGCCCTGGAAAGACAAAAGGCAAAGCCAACATCAGCAGAGTTTGAACTCAGAACATGAAGATAGAGGGAATTATGCAAAGCATTTTACCTGGTACACCATCTCACTGCCTTAATAATAATAATAATAATAATAATAATAATAATAATAATAATAATAGTAATAATAATCCTTTCTTCTAAAGGCACAACGCCTGAAATTTTGTGGGGAGGCGACTAGTTAGGGGAGGTGGGGATGTGTCAGTTACATTGACCCCAGTGTTTCACTGGTACTTAATTTATCAACACCAAAGGGATGAAAGCCTAAGTCAACCTTGGCAGAATTTGAACTCAGAATGTAGCGACAGGTGAAATATCACTAAGCATTTGATCCAGCACACTAACGATTCTGCCAGCTCGCTGCCTTAATAACAATGATGATGAACTTACCTTATACTTTCCTGATTGTTCTGGTCATGCCAAGGGGACAAACCTTTTCTAACAGTTCTACTGGGCACTCTATTCCAATTTCCTTGATATTCCTCTTGATGCCATTTTATTATCATTGGTGGCGAGCTAGCAGAATCGTTAACACACTGGATGAGATCCTTAGCGGTATTTCACCGTCGCTACATTTCAAGTTCAAATTCCACCAAGGTCGGCTTTACCTTTCATCCTTTCAGGGTCGATAAAATAAGTACCAGTGAAACACTGGGGTCAATGTAATTGACACGTCCCCACCTCCCCTAAGCTGCCCTTGGGGCAAAAAGTTTGAAATTATTATTATTATCAAGGTAGCAAACTAGCAGAATTATTAGCATGCTTGACAAAAGGCTTAGTGGCATTTCATCCGTTTTTATGTTCTGGGTCCAAATTCGACTGAGGTCAACTTCGCCTTTCATCCTTTCTGTATCAATAAAATAAGTACCAGTGAAACACTGGGGTCAATGTAATTGACACATCCCCACCTCCCCTAAGCTGCCCTTGGGGCAAAAGTTTGAAATTATTATTATTATCAAGGTAGCAAACTAGCAGAATTATTAGTATGCTTGACAAAAGGCTTAGCGGCATTTCATCCGTTTTTATGTTCTGGGTCCAAATTCGACTGAGGTCAACTTCGCCTTTCATCCTTTCTGCGTCAATAAAATAAGTACCAGTTGAACACTGGGATCGATGTAACTGACTTAACTCCCTCCCCCGAACTTGCTGGCCTTGTGCCAAAATTTGAAACCATTTTTATCATTATTATCAAATTGCTATTATTCCCAATTTTTAATATTTCGTTTTCTTTCTCTTTCAGAAACTTATAATCCATGATGGATCCTAGTGACCATCCCTCCCCAAGTCACAATTTCTTTGATCCTGCCAGTATTTTAAGTAAGTTCTCTTTATATATACATTTATAATTAATTAATTACATGTGTGCATATTTTATTTATAAATATATATATATATTTTATAATTTTTATGTAAACTTCTGGTTTCAATGGTCTTATTTTCTTAGAATGAATCGGGTTTCAGTTTAGTGGGAAATGTGTTTTTATATAAAATTTTCCTCATAGAATTTAGAGTATATCATTACAGTTCAAAAGTGGTTTAAATTGGTTTGTCATGTGAAAGAGGAAAAACTTAATGCTTTAAACAGTGTCCTTCATCAATGTTGTTGTTGTTGTTGTTGTTGTTGGTGGTGGTGGTGGTGGTGGTGTAATTAGCAACAATGGTAATTAGTCCCATTTCAGTCTTGATCAAGTGGACCTATGATCAAAAGCATTCCAACTTTGACCATCCCATCTCTTTCCTACGTGTAGCAAACTCAAAATCAGGGCTGGTTTTTACCCAATGTTTCCTTTCCCAAGGCAGTAACATGTGATTGAAGGGTATTTAGCTGCTATTTCCAGCAGGTCAGAAAACATGGAGCAGTAGTCATGGTCAAACTGCAGCCTGCATGACTTTCTGAATGGTACACCTTTGTTAGAAGTTACCTTGAATTGTTTTAGCAGTGCATCACACCTAACGATGAGCTGTGTCTTATGTGGCCCACTTCTCACAAAAGGTTGCTCATGTGTAAGGCAGAGGATCCCTCATTCATTTATCAAAGTACATTATTTTCTCATAAAGCCCCCTCCTCCCATCTTCTTGTAATATCTTTATATTCCTACCTAGAATTAATATAATAAGACTGCTTAAGGTGACAAGTGTGGAGGCGCAATGGCCCAGTGGTTAGGGCAGCGGACTCGCAGTCAGAGGATCGTGGTTTCGATTCCCAGACCGGGCGTTGTGAGTGTTTATTGAGCAAAAACACCTAAAGCTCCACGAGGCTCTGGCACGGGGTGGGGGCGACCCCTATTGTACTCTTTCGCCCCCAACTTTCTCTCACTCTTTCTTGAGTAACGCTGTGATGGACTGGCGTCTTATCTGGCTGGGGGGAACACATACGCCATAGAAACCGGGAAACTGGGCCCATGATCCTGGCTAGGCTTTGAAAGGGCGCATAAATGAATAATAAGGGGACAAGCTGATGTAACCATTATCATGCCAGGTGATTTATTTTTGCCCACTGAGTGGACTGGAACGATGTGAAATGAAGTGTTTTGCTCAAGAACACAACTCAGTCCAGGAATGGAAACCGTAATCTCATAATCATGAGTGCAACACCCTAACCATTAACCCACATTACTCCATACACACACACACACACAATCATTCATGGTGTGGTGGTGGTGGTGGAAGAATATACGCAGACAGTCGAGTAAGAATCTTAGTGCAAAGCACAATAACATTCAAAAATATGTTGTTAGTTTGTGACATCAAACTCTGATTTGTTTCTCTTTCACTTTCTCTTTCATATCTGTCTCTCCAACTCTCCCTTCCTCTTACACACTATCTTTCTCACTTATCTCTCCCAGACAACGTGCGTACGTGTGTGTGTGTGTGTAGATATATATTTGTCATGTGCCTGCTCAGCTGAATATTGATTAGTTATTGCTTATTCAAAACAACAATCTTTTTTTTTTTTTTTTTTTGAAGTTTTTGCACATTGAAACAGTTATAAACATTGGCGACAGAAAGGTTTACCAAAAATAATATTCTAATGTTCAAGTGTGTGTATATATATATATATATATATATATATATATATACATGTATTCTTTTATTTATTTCAGTCATTTGACTGCGGTCAAGCACTGCATTTTATCAAACAAAATCAACCCCACGACTTATTCTTTGTAAACCTAGTACTTATTCTATTGGATCCTTTTGCCAAACCGCTAAGTTATGGGGACATAAACATACCAATATCTGTTGTTAAGCGACAGTGGGTTATAAACACACACATACATACATACATACATACATACATACATACATATATATATATATATACAATGGGCTTCTCTCAGCTTCCATCTACCAAATCCACTCACAAGACTTTGGTCAGCCCAAGGCTACATCAGCTTAAAAAAAAGGAAGTACAGGGGTTGATTCATTCGACTAAAAATTCTTCAAGATTTTTTTCCCCCCCTCTGAAGAAGTAAATTGCCTGAAATGACAAAATTTATATCTCCACTGTTGCATATAAATTTATCCAGATTAATTTACTGCCACTTTTGAAGCAACTAAGTCAATAATTCTGAAGAAATTTGACATTTAGTTAGACTGCATGAGACACAATTTCAAACCTAACGTGTATAGCATTTGTAAAAATGGTGACTTTTCACATTAAAAACCTTGAAAATTACCTCTTCTAACAAGTGTAGAATCTGCATTTGTGAAATAGTAAAATATTTAAGCATGTTTGGCTGCAACAAAATGGAAAATTCTCAAAGAGATCTGACAGTTTCTGAGTTGATTCCAACTCACAAAGTGTCAAATATCTTGAAAATCATTAATTTTGTTTTATCCAAACATGCTTAGATATTTCACTCATACAGGTTATTATGTTTATCCATCTCAGAAGGATAAAAAGCAAAGTTGAACTCAACCTTCAACTGGATTTGAACTCATTCTACAAATTCTGCCATTTCACTGATTTTGTGTGTATGTATGTGTGTGTGTGTGTGTGTGTGTGTGATACAAGTGAAGTTGATTTGTTTCCTGTCTTCCATGAAAAACATGTCTGGTCATGGAGAGATATTACCCTGCCTAGAGACAGTAAAGACTGGTGACGAGAAGAGCATCCTGCCATAGAAAAGGTGCTTCAGCAGATTTTGTCTAACCCATGGAAGCATGGAACAGTGGATGTTAAATGACAATGATGATGATGTTGATGGTTATAATTTGTTATGTGATGTTTTTTGCTCTATGGAGAAAATATTAAATTGTGATGTTTATATTCTTTTTCCTCTAACTCTACTAATGACACAAAGTTGTTCCATTCAAAAAAATTAAACCTTAAACCTTTAGCATTTAAACTGGCCATATCCAGCCCTAATATTGTACATTTCAAACCAGCCAGATCGCACTTCTCACACCTACCCTACAATGTCATTCTAAAAATAAACAATCACATTACCAAAACCACATTGGGTGTTCCAACCCTGAGCCATAGCATCTTCCCATTGATCAGTCTGCAGACATGACCAAATCACTGCTCATATCTCCTCTTCACTACCAGCTTAACCTCTCTCTCTCTCTCTGTCTCTCTCTTGCTCTGTAAACAGCAAGAGGCTCTTCCTGCCGCCTCTCCTATCATGCACACAGCCAGCCTTTGTTCTATCACATTATGACTCTAAATAAGAACAAATCTCAAATATTTTCAGTCCCACATTCTTGTAACATTCTAACATGCCCATGTTTGTTTGTTTTTCTTTTTTTTTCTATGTATTATTATTTTTTTTTTTTTTCTCTCCAAAATCTGATCCCTTTCTGTCATCCCCAATCCACTATCAACCATTTTGAATCAATATGCTGAGCCATTTTTACCATTCTTTACTGTTGTACAAAAAAAACCTATTTTCTTCCAGTGTATGTTTTTATTTACTTATTTTTTTATTTTTTTAATCTTCTATCTCCTCAATCTTTCACAGCTCCTGTTAATCCCCTATATTCCATTTAATGTGATACTAACACTAGAAAGGTTCTGATTAAAGTTCTCTGTGTATGTGTGTGTGTGTGTGTGCATACATGCATACCTGTGTATATATGTGTGTGTTTAGGTATATTTTCCCACTTTTTATCTCGATTCATCTCTCAACATTCTCGTTTAACTTTCTCTTGCATCCTCTGTTTATCTCCTTCTCGTTTCCCCTAATTCCTTCTCTCCCCTCTTTTTGTCTCTCTCTTTCTCCTTTGTTTCACATATCTCTTTTCCCTCCCTACCATTGTCTTTCATTACCAGGTGACTGTGGAGAGGAGGAGGTGGTGGTGGTGGTGAGAGGAAGTAATTTCTCTTCCCACCCCACCCCTACCCTTCCTCTGTCAATCCTTCATGCAAATCCTCTCCTCATTGACACAGACACAAAGGAATTATTCCCTTAATTTACAAACTTCCTTGTTTTCCCCTTCAGTATCTCCTCATTGATTACAACCTGACAAATTGCTAGACCAATGTGAGGGGAAACCTCTACAATGTTGTTTGATCTGCTAGAAATAACAGCTAAATTTCCTTCATATCACAGCACTGTCTCAAAAAGAAAGGGAAAGGAACATCAGATAAACGAGTCCGAGGTACACTATCCCCAAATATTGGTACAGCACCAACTTTTCTGACATTGATGGTCCAGAACTTATAATCAACACTAATTTACAAATAAGAACTTCAAATTTCTGTGGCTGCTAGATTAGTTTACCTTGCACAATATTGTATTAACCCTTTCGTTACCAACCTGGCTGAAACCGCTTCTGGTTCTGTAGTACAAATGTTGTTTTCATAAGTTCTGAATTAAAAATCTTCCACCAAACCTTAGTCACAATTTATGTTCCTAACACTAGCTGAATGATAACGAAGTTATTTTACTAAATTCTTTGTTATATTTAAAATTAATTGAAAGAAACACAGAGCATCTCAAAATAAATACGGTAACGAAATGGTTAATAAACTTGTATCATTTATACTAATGTACAGGTACCTATATTTCATTTAATTAATTCAAGTGAATTTAATAAAGGTTTAATTTCGAGTGTGTTGACCCTGGTTTGGAAGGGTCAGTAATTTTGAAAGATCAGTGTTGTATATCTGTGTGCTTCCTCTTATCAAACAGCTTGGCCACGTCCATAGTATATCATGGTGAAACAGCAGAGTCTAAAAAAGTCTAGCTAACAAATAGTTAATACAAAAAAGTTTGCAAAATACACTAAATTATTTTGCTGTAAGAAAAAAGTAGGCTGTCCAGGTTTCAGTTTCATAAAGCAGGGATGAAAGCCTGGTACACTTTACATTCGATACTTACAGAAAAAAGGGCCTATTTTTCCACGGTCTCTCCTGCAACCTGCCAAATGTAGCACTAGCTCTGCTCATTTTGTGTGTGATTTCCTGGTCCGGTTGTGCATTATTTGGGATGGTGCTGCTTCAGTATTTGTATGGTTTGCATAAGGCTAAGAAGTTAAGCCTAACATTTTGAGCAAGACCCCTTTCTTAGAGAGAGAAGAAATGTCACTCATCTTCTTTGTGACTAAGTCTCCTTCAAGAAGCATTGGATTTTTTCTTATTTTCTTCTTCCTCCTCCTCCTCCTCCTCATCTAACATCCACTTTTCCATGCTTGCATGGGTCAGACAGAATTTATTGAGTAAAATAGGAATCAGAGGGGTCCATAGGCAAAAAATGGTTGAGCACCAATGACGTAGATGTTTAATATAGGCAACCAGAGAAGATTCTCAAGCACTAAGTATTTTCATCTTTAACGGAAATACTTACTCCAGTCATTCATAATAATTGGTTGCAACAAGTGTCATTGAAAACCTACGTCTAGTCTATTCTTAATC
>NC_142943.1:47892396-47899896 GCF_046866305.1 Octopus bimaculoides
TCTATTGATAAAACAACTCGTGTTGGTGGTGAAGCACATACACATGCACACATACAAACAATCACACACACACACACACACTCTACCGTTACCACCACCACCACCACCACCTCTACTGCTGTTCCCGCTGCCAACTGCAGCAACAGCACTGCCAATAACCATTATTAGCATCTGTCCTAAACACTATCAACACCAAACAGACACACACACATGCTACTATCATCACCATTGTCATTCATTATCACCATCAGCATCATTATCATCATCATCAGCGGCAGCAGTATTACCGATACTGCTGCTGTTGCTGATGGTGGTGCTGCTGCCGCCATGATCACTAACATCAAAGAGAGAGCCTGTAGGCAGTCAACCAATATGCTAAAAATGGCAACCTCAGATATATTCTACTGCATTGAAAAAGAAAACACACACATGCACACACATTGGAAATGTAGTTTCTGATGTCCAAAAAGGACAGGATGGTCATGGCTGGAACGTCTTTGATTATACCCTCACTCAATCAGTGCAGACCTAGAGTTTAACAATAACAACCACAAAAAAAAGGGACCTTTATGTAGTTGCCCTACCTGCCAGAAATAGTCAAATCTCCCTTAAAAAAATTTTTTTAAATCAGCCTATTTATATTTCATCTTTTACTTGTTTCAGTCATTCGACTCTGGCCAAGCTGGAGCACCACCTTGAAGGATTTACTTAAACAAATCAATACCAGTATTTATTTTCTTATGTTTAGTACTTATTTTGCCCCCACCCCACCCCCACACACCCCACACACAACAGGCTTCTTTCAGTTTCTCTCTACCAAATCCATTCACAAAGCTCTGGTCGACCTAGGGCTATAGTGGAGGATACCTGCTTAAGGTGCCAAGCAGTGGGATTGAACCTGAAAGCATGTGGTTGGCAAGCAAACAGCCATGCCTGTGCCTATTGCTATCTTTAGCAAAAAAAGAAAAGAAAAGAAAAAAAAAGGATGTTAAATAATTCCATATCAGATACAACATTGTGTCCAAATAAAAGATGAGGTGGTCATGGTTGGAATGTCTTGATTATTACAAATTTGTTTTATCATATCAGAGGTACCTGAGATTCAACAACATCCAATGTAATGCCATCATGTGCACATCACCACCACCATAATCGTCATCATCATCATCATAGCCACCACCACCACCACTATAATTTATTATCATCTTCACCACCACACCATAATCATCATTACCCTCCCCCATCATCATCATCATCATCATCATCATCTGTACCCATTGTTGTAGTTATTCTTGGTCACACTCCCACATAAACTTTCACCAGATTCTTCATCATGATACTACTATGATATTTCTGGAGATTATTTTCTTCAGGTTTTCCTCAAAATAACAAAAATAATTTCCATGATATTCACCCTTTATTGAAGAACACCTGTATTGGCTGGAAAACATCTCTGTATTCGTTCTGAAGTGGTGCCATTCTGCTTATCTTCGCTGCATTACAAGTTGACAGTCATTGTTTCCATTTAGGGATGGAAGAAGGTTTAAAGACAAATATTTTGCCTGTCAGGCATGATCCATTAGGACTTTGGTTCCATTAATCTGGATCTATACCAATATTATTGTTGTTGTTGGCGTTTTCTTTTTTTTTTTTTTATTATTATTTTTATAACTACCATGGTTACTAGAAATATTCCTAATAGAAATAAAATATATTTACTTTCTGTTATCTTGTTTGAAATGTTTTTTGGCAAGGCATAATGGGGGAAGGGAGCAGTTTTCGTTAAGGAGGATTGCAGTCAATCAACATGGTTGTATTGGCTCTGTTGGATAAAAGGTCAACTTGACCTCTCTCCTGCCCCTTTCTTTTCCTCCCTGCATTAGTATTTGAACTGAAATAAAACCAAACAATTTTCTAAAGTATTTATTTAGCTTTGCACTTAACTGACTCAGTGGTCCTCACCTCTCTGCACTCCATGTAGCACTTCTAGCATTTTCCAAATTATCTAATGGTGTTTTTCTTTTCTCTCTCTCTTTTTTTTTTCTTTTGTTTTATTTAACTCTATGTTTCTCAACCATTTTTCTCCTTTAGACCTCTTTGATTTCTATTTTACTTGAATGGTCACTCTAGACATTAGATGTTTGACCCTTTCATTGCCAACCCAGCTGAGTACAGATGTCTTATGTTCCTAACACCAGCCGAATGATAACTAAGTTATTTTACTAAATTCTTTGTTATATTTAAAGTAATTGAACCAAACACAGAGCATCTCAAAACAAATACAGTAACGAAAGGGTTAAGATACCATTTTACATATTTTGTGTCTTGTAGAAATCTAACAAATTTCCTATTTTACTTGCTGGAGCACCGCTGTTAGTCAAACAGATCGA
The DNA here is from genome assembly GCF_046866305.1 of Octopus bimaculoides. Taxonomy (NCBI): domain Eukaryota; kingdom Metazoa; phylum Mollusca; class Cephalopoda; order Octopoda; family Octopodidae; genus Octopus; species Octopus bimaculoides. The sequence goes on from NC_142943.1 coordinate 47,894,787, forward strand.
TCCCTGGACTTGCTCTTTGTAAGCCTAGTACTTATTCTATTGGTCTCTTTTGCCAAACTGCTAAGTTACAGGGACGTAAACATACCAGCATCAGTTGTCAAACGATGGGGGGGGGGGGCAAACACCGACATTATCATCTTCATCATCCAATGTTTTAAATCCAAGTTTTGTCCCCATTAACAGTGGTGGCTGGATCTACCTCAGTGCCATAGCAACCACCCTCACGCCATCTTGCCCGGTTTTGGACATCCTCCCTTCTCAAGCCAACCCTCCCAATCCTTTCCTCCACATTTTCATCACACAATATATATATATATATACAATGGGCTTCTTTCAGTTTCCATCTCCCAAATCCACTCACTAGGTCTTCTACTATAGCCTGAGGCTATAGTAGAAGACATTTGACCAAGGTACCATGCAATGGGACTAAACCCAGAATCATGTGATTGGGAAGCAAGCTTCTTACCACATAGCCACTCCTGCACCTAAATTTTAGCAACAAACTCTCATATGGACCCCAGGGGCCATGTGGACCCTGGTTGAGAACCATTGATTTAACCCTTTTGATACCAACCCTGGTTCTATGATACAAACTTCCTGGTTTAAAGAGATCTGGATTCAAGTGATCTACATAAAATTCTATGTTAATCTATGTTCCAGACACTAGCTTCATAAAGCATTATTTTTCTAAATGCTTTATTATTTTCAAAATTAATTAAAACAAAGGCCAGTATATTTCGACAGAAATATGGTAACAAAAGGGTTAAGACAGTGGGCTGATATTTGACTGCTGTTTTCAGCAGGCTTGGTAACTATAATCTGCTCTATAATCCACTCAAAATGCCATGGGATCAATTATTTTAGATGATGGAGGTATAACCAGACACTCTGACCCAACGAAATATTGTGAAATATCTTAATTTTATTAAACCTGGTGATTTGTCTTCCCCATCACCATTATCCCATGTGAAGCCTCCACTATACTGCTGCGCCTATGAGGCCTCCGCTGCACCTATGAAAGCCTCTGCTGCACGTGTGAGAAACTGATTTGTCTCTCACTATCCATGTTGATAATCTTAGGATACTCTCAACTTAGTTTCTGTCTTGCAGTTTTGTGGAATTAGAATTAAGCTTCCTGCACATGTAATAAGTCCCAAGCTTTGAAAAATAGAAAAAATGTACTGGAGTTGATTGATTCAACTAAAATTCTTCAAAGCAGTGCTCCAGCATGAACACAGTCTAGTGACTGAAACAAATTGTTGTTGGCACTCCGTCGCTTACGACGTTGAGGGTTCCAGTTGATCCTATCAACGGAACAGCCTGAGTGGCTGAGCACTCCACAGACACGTGTACCCTTAACGTAGTTCTTGGGGATATTCAGCATGACACAGTGTGACAAGGCTGACCCTTTGAATTACAGGCATAACAGAAACAGGAAGTAAGAGTGAGAGAAAGTTGTGGTGGAAGAGTACAGCAGGGTTCGCCACCATCCCCTGCCGGAGCCTCGTAGAGCTTTTAGGTGTTTTTACTCAATAAACTCACAACGCCCGGTCTGGGAATCGAAACTGTGATCCTATGACCGCGAGTCCGCTGCCCTAACCACTGGGTCATTGCGCCTCCACAGACTGAAACAAAACAAAGTAATTAATTTTGTGTGCCTCGTCAAAAAGAAAAGATAAGGGTTTCTTTGTATACAATTTATTGTTGAATGGTATTTTTTTTTCTTTTGCCCATGTTAAACTATTAAATAAGTTTAACATTTCCTGTTAACATTTAAAAATTTATAAACAGAAGTCATTATGTAAACACAATGGGGAAAAGTTCAACAAAACTAAACTCGTTGTTTGTTCCCTCTCCAAAGGGGGGGGGGGGGAATGTTTGCTTAAAAAAAAAAAGGCTTCGTGCAAACATCCTGGTTTCCACCAAAATGGTAAAACATGAGAGAAAAGCATGAAGAAACAACAAACAAACCCAGAAACAATCCACTCATATGGCATGAAAATAAAATGTTTGGTAGTTATTTTTAAAGATTTTTTTGTTGTTGTTGTTGTTGTTGTTGTATTGTTGATTTCTATTTGTCTGTCTGTATGTGTTTGTAGTTGTTGAGTGGAGGCGGTGGGGGGTTGTAGCTGGTGATAGATGTTGTGAAGATGACACAGGAATGAGATTAGAAAGGAGACTTGTAGTTCAAACCTGTTCAGTGTATATCTGATGTTTAGTGGTGGTGGGGAGGTGGTACACGGAACTATGGTCAATGGTTGATAGAAGGATTATAATAATGGTACTGGTTCTGGTAGTGGTAATGATGAAGAATTGGATTTTTGAGTCTTTTTATGATGTCAGACACACACACACGCACACACACACACACACACACACACACACGTTAATCATAGAAATAAAGAAATGTCATTAACTCTACAATAAAGTAGATGACCAGCTTTGGGGCTAAATTTTGGAAGCTTGTTTCCCATCGCAGACACTATGAATTCCTGCAAGGAACTAAATGCAAACTGCATGTGTGTGTGTGTGTGTGTGCATATATACATACTTTATACATAACTAAACAGACTCATTCACTCTCTCAAAGGAACAGTTCTGTAATTTTCTGATCATTACTCCTACTACAAGAAACATTACTGTGTGGTCATTTGGCCTGCTAGAAATAACAGTGAAATCTCCCTCAAAATCAGGCTCTGCTGACTTAAATAAGAACACATTGGAGGAATGTGGTCCTTACTGTCTAAGAAAAAATTATCACAGGATGGTCATCTCAGACCATCTCTGACGACAGACTGAAGATGGCCATCTCTGCTTAGTGTCTTTGAATTGCTGCTTCTCCTATCATTATCATGCTCATCATCATCATCATCATAATCATCCACCATTCCATGCTTGCAATGGTCAGATGGAATTTGTTGAAGCAAATTTTCTACAGCTGGATGCCCTTCCTGTCACCAACTCTCACCCGTTTCTAAGCAAGGTAATATGTGTCCACGATCAGATGTGTTTTTCATGGAACATTGGAAACGAACAACCTTGCTTGTATGATGATGGTACTCATGTACGACCATCATGTGATGTCTAAACAAGATTATGCACACACCTACCTATATATATACATGACGGGCTTCATTCAGTTTCCACTGCCCAAATCCATTCACAAGGTTTGGTGTCAGTTTGGGGCTATAAAAATACTTGCCCAAGGCGTTGTGTAGAGGGACTGAACCCATGACCACATGGTTCAGTAGCAAGCTTCTCAACCACAACAGCCACCCCTGCACCAACTATAGATGCATACCTGTATCTATTTTTATAATGTCTTTTGTAAAACTGACTTACCTTCTTTTCTTAATCACCATTCTCATTGAAAATGTATTTTTGATATTAGATCTACATTTAGCTACTCAATGATACCATTGATCCTAACCTATTATAAAGGTCTTCAGACTTTTGGAGGTGAATCATATCAATTATCTCAAAATTTAATTTTCTAGATATTTCTTGATCTTTTTCTTCGTTTATTTATTTCTCTTTCTGCAATAAGAATCTCATTCTTTTCATTTATATATACACCTGGAATCTGGAAGTTCATCAGACAGAAATTTTATCAGGGTTTTTTTTGTTTCCTTCTTTCTTTTTCTTTCTTTCTTTACTACTATGAATAACCTTTTACTTATTCATTTATTTATTAGTATTACTCAATTTCAACTATTTTGGATATTTACATATGCATTATTGGAGCAAGGAGGGATCTCCTGGACAGCTCCAGGTTTGGTGGAGTTCTCCAGCCCTGTAGTACAGATTGTTTGCCAACATAACTTAAAGATAACCAGTTCAGTTCTGTTGTTGTTGTTGGCACTCCGTCGCTTATGATGTCGAGGGTTCCAGTTGATCTGATCAACGGAACAATCTGCTTGTGAAATTATCATGCAAGTGGCTGAGCACTCCACAGACACGTGTACCCTTAATGTAGTTCTCGGGGATATTCAGCGTGACACAGTGTGACAAGGCTGACCCTTTGAATTACAGGCACAACAGAAACAGGAAGAAAGAGTGAGAGAAAGTTGTGGTGAAAGAGTACAGCAGGGTTCGCCACCATCCCCTGCCGGAGCCTCGTGGAGCTTTAGGTGTTTTCGCTCAATAAACACTCATAATGCCCAGTCTGGGAATCGAAACCACGACCCTAAGACCATGAATTCGCTGCCCTAACCACTGGGCCATTGCGCCTCCACAGTTCAGTTCTGTAAATAGGATGTAAATAGTATTTGTTCACGAAAGGCAAAAATATGAACATTTGAGTCAAAACTAGGATATTGGTTTCAAATTTTGGCACAAGGCCAGCAATTTTGGAGTTGATTACATTAACCCCAGTGCTCAACTGGTACTTATTTTATCACTCCCCAAAAATACGGTTAATAAGAATGAATGGAATGCAAGGCAAAATTCACTTCAGTGAAATTTGAACCCAGAACATAAAGATGGATAAAATACTGCTTAGCATTTTGTCTGGCGCAATAATGATTCTGCTTGTTCGACACCTTGGTCACAACTAGAATATTAACAATGGTTATTTTATTAACTGGTGCCATATGCCCCCACCACTACTGAGACCATTGGAATTGAACTTGCGTTCCGTGAATCATCATTAAGCGGAACAGTATAGTACTAAGCATCGGGGTCTGTGTATCATCACTCTTATGAATACTACCTCCTCCTCTTCCCCTCTTTTTCACCTCTTCCTTCTGTAGTACACTCTAGATGTCTGTTAAACCCATCAAAAGGATGAAGTGGGGGGAGGCAACAAAGAACAAGGAAGAAGAGGTGAATGAAACCTGGGAGCAGGGCAGGGGATGACTAGGAAACTTGCAAAGTCCAGTTGAGGTTTCCTCTGACCAAAATGTTAACCTGGAATGAGGGTGTGGTGGGATGAGCTGGGAATTAGCAGTAAATATACCTCCCCCTACCCTACTCCAGCATCTTTGTCCTTCGGAGTATTAACATCTGAACACTCACACTGACCCACACATACACACACACACATTTTTGTGGATGGGGGAGGCCTGTTTGTTTTTGTTTTGTTTTTTTTAATTCCTGCAGCCGTCAACTC
>NC_142943.1:47904896-47912396 GCF_046866305.1 Octopus bimaculoides
CATATATTACTTTCTGTTTTGTTTTTGTTTTAAATATATATAAATAAATTCTCCCACAAGACAATTTTGGTTTTTATTTGTTTTCATAAAATTAGGATGGCAAGGATTGTCTATAAAATATTGGATTGGGCTTTGCAATTTAAGTTTCAAGAATTGTTGCTTTAGGACACTGTACGTAATGAATTACAAGGACTGATTCTACTTTTCATTCTTCCAGAATCAAATACTTAAGTACCAGTCAATAAATGGAACTAATTCCCAGGACTAACCCCCACCCAATCTCCATTGCCCATACATATTTTTGGCTTTGTGTTAATCATTAATCATCTAAAACCATTGATTGAAAGATTTGCTGCAGTGGGCTGAATGTCTCGTACTACTAATTTCCTTCTACTTCCTCAGTTCAAATCTCATGTGAACATGATTGCATAGTGAACTTCTTCATCACACAGTCATATGACCAGTCCTTCTGTTCTTAATATTATTTGAGTTCAAATCCCACCAACGTCAAATTTTGCGTTTCATCTTTTTGGGGGTTGATGAAATAAGTACCAGTTCAGTACTTGAAGTTGATGTAATTCAACTAGCTCTCTCCCCTAAAAAATTTGAGGCCTTCTGCCTATAGTGGAAAGTATTATTATTATTATTATTATTATTATTATTATTATTATTATGGCAAGCTGGTAGAATCGTCAAGGCACCAGACAAAATACTCAGTGATATTTTGTCCATCTTCACACTCTGAGTTCAAATTTCACCAAGGTCAATTTTGCCTTTCGTCTTTTCAGGGTTGAAAAATAAGTACTTGCTTAGCACTGGGGCCGTTGTAATTGACTATCCCTCTCCCCCAAATTTCAGGCCTTGTGCCTAAAGTAAAAAGGATTATTATTATTATTATTATTATTATCATTATTATAAAAGCAGCAAGCTGGCAGAATCATTAACATGCTGGGCAAAATGCTTAGTGGCATTTCATATCACTTTACGTTCAGAGTTCAAATTCTGCCAAGGTTGACTTTGCCTGTCATCCTTCGGGGTTGATAAAATAAGTACCAGTTGAGCACTGGGGTCAATGTAATTGACTTAACCCCCTCCCCCCAAACTACTGGCCTTGTGCCAAAATTTGAAACCAATATTATTATCATTACTTCTGCCTTAGCGAAGGCAGAGGTATTGTTTTTGGTCATGTTTGTTTGCTTGTCTATGGACAAGATATCTCAAGAACTGCAGGATGGATTCCAATGAAACTTTCAAAGATGTTTGGCGGCCTTGTGTCTGGCACGAACTGATTGGATTTTGGGATTGGTCTGGTACCAGACAAGGATCCTGGATTATTTTTCTGGTTTTTTACTGAATTTTTGAGAGCAGTTGAGTTTATTTCAGATATTCTCGTTTTAAAAATCATCTCCAGCTAATCGTTAAGAGGACATTGGTGTTGCCTTGGCAGAGGTTTGCTGAGTGCTCTTGTTATTGTTGTTATCATTATTAAACTTTGCCAAGGTCAGCTTTACTTTTCGTGTCTTCAGAATCGGTTAGATAAATAGCATTTGAGTACAGGTGTCAGTGTAACTGACTTACACCCCCTCCCAAAACTGGGGGCCTTGTAAAAAGCTTCCATGCTGGTACCACGTAAAAAGCACCCAGTACGCTCTTTTTTACTCTAGACACAAGGCCCAAAATTTTTGAAGAGGGGGCCAGTGGATTATATCGACCCCAGTACGCAACTAGTACTTAATTTATCGATCCCGAAAGGATGAAAGGCAAAGTCGATCTCAGTGGAAGTTGAACTCAGAACATAAAGACAGACAAAATACCGCTAAGCATTTCGCCCGGCCTGCTAACGTCTCTGCCAGCTTGCTGCTTTGCACCCAGTACACGCTGTGGATTGGTTGGCATTAAGAAGGGCATACAGGTGGAGAAACCCTGCCAAGGCAAACAATTGAAACCTGGTGCAACTCTCTGGCTTGCCAGCTCCTTTCAAATCATCCAACCCATGCCAGCATGAAAAATGGACGTTAGATGATGATGATGATGATGATGATTTGTTCCTTTCTCATTCTCTCTTTTCTTTCTCCAAATCCTTTCTGCTCCCCCCCCCCCTTTGCTTTCTCTTTGGATCTAGAACTTAAAGGGTTCATCTGATAGAGTTATGTCCCTTAGCAAATGACTCATGTGTTACAGAGAGAAGAAGGTGGGGAGGGAGGCTTGATGGTAGAAGCAAGCAATACAAAAGGATTTTTCTGTCTCCTTTTCTCCCCCCATCACCTCTCAATCCTTTCCCCGTCCTCTCTCTCTCTCCCTGTTTCTTTCCAAAGATTACTTCGTTAAAGCTTTTTCCTTTCTTTCTTTCTTTCTTTTTTTTTGCTGTTTTTTTTTTTTTTTTTTTCATATTTCTTTTGCTTCATCTTTTCTTCTCCTATTCTTCCTATTGAATGTGACTGACAGTAGTAGCAGAAATTCTATCTAGACTAATTTTGGATGTTTATAAAGGAAATGGAATGAAGGAGAAGGAAAAGAAAGAAAATAAATAAAAAAAAAATCCATAAGTTAAAATGGTTGTCATGGTTACTCTTACTATATTACAAAATTTGCTGCATTTTTGTTAATGAGCATATTCCCAAAGAGAGAGAGGATGAGAGATTTTGACTATTTTTTGTTGTGTTCAATAGTTCTGTTTTTTTTTGTTTTGTTTTTTTAATTATTGTTGTTTATTCCATTTCTTATTACTTTCTATTCTAAATGATTCAGTGATATGGAAAATGTCTTTTAAATGAAATATTAAATAACATTACTACTACTACTACTACTACCATTTATACCACCAACAACAGCAAAACAAAAACAATGATGATAATGATATGGATAAAATAATATAAATTAGTCATACATCTCTGTACAAATAAATATAAGAATATGTAATGATGATGATGATGACGACAATAATAATAATAATAACAATAATGAAAATATCCAAATTCACACCAAAATGATCATTAAATTTATTGTTCCTACTACAGTTTTGTTATTATTATTATTATTATTATTATTGTTATTATTATGTAGCTTGTTAATTTGATTATAACCGAAATTCATAATGACATTTTGTGAAGAGGCTGTCATATAATGTAGATTTTCTCATGGAAAGAGGAGTATTTGTGAGAAATTAAATTTGTAATGATCATACAAAAATAAATTGAATCTTGCTCTTTTTTTTTTTGTGTTTTATGAGTGCTGTGGTGTTGGTGATAGTGCTGGTGATGACGATTCCATAGAAAGATAAATTCTAGCGATATCAGATAGATGCTAATTACAGCAAAGATAATTTCACTAATCACAAAAGAATATAAACTTTTTTTTTTCCCCCCTTATTCTAATTTTTATTCTATTTTAATTTAATTAATTTTTTTTTTCAAGTATCTTCATGCCTAATGTTATTTTCTGGAATTTTGAAATTTAAAGAATTTTTTTTTTAAGGAAAAAATTTTTTTTATAATTATTATTATTATAAAAACGATTGTAAAAAAAAATAAATAAAATTATTGGAAGAACCCTAGGCAACTAGTCTCATATTTTTCAGTTGAGTCTATTCTTAATTGCAGGAGTATGGCAAGATTGTTTTTCTTATATCCAACGAATCTATTAATTAACATCAACTCCCACCCCCCATTCAACCCCACACAACACCCTCACTTCCTCCTTCATTAGAATTGAAAATGGTAATGTCAGATTTGTTTTTAGTAGTAGTAGTAGTAGTAGTAGTAGTAGTATTAGTATTCAAAATATGTTTTGATATATGACCTGTTTGTCTGGGGAGGTTCTTCGTAATCTCAGTCCGATTCCTTCTGAGATTGGCATATTGTTTTCACTGATTTTTGGTTTTGTTGTTTTTTTTTTGTTTGTTTTTTTTTGCACTTGAAATGATTTCTAGAAATCAATACATAAACCCAGTCACCTTTTTGTCTTTTCCTCTTTTTTTTTCATTTTTATTTATTTTATTGTTGTTGTTTCTATCAATCTTGTCTGCTGTATTATCACAACATTTTTTTTTTTTTGTGCTTTTCATTTTGATTAATGTCTTAGAGTCTTAATGCTAAAATAAGTTTCCACCTAGTCTGTCTTTTTTTTTTTTTCATATGTATTTGTAGATTTGGTCTACTAGATAAAAAGATGTTGCAAAAAAAAATTCTTTTTTTTCCTGCTTTCTTCTTTCCTCACATATTACCATTGAATCAGATTGAAATGTACATTAAATAATAAGTAGTAGTAGTAATATTGGTATTAATTGAAGAAGCCCACCATATTTATATAGATATATGTGTGTATGTGTTTGTGTCTCCTTGTCTTGGTGTTGCATAATAGAGTTGTATATAAGTGTCACTGTCATACAAGCGGTGTCATTCATTTTCAATGGTCTACAAGAACATGTCTGGTCATGGGGAACTATTACCTCGCTTGGAAACAGGTGAAGGTTGGCAACAGGAAAAGCATACAGCTGTAGAAAATCTGCCTCAACAAGCTCTGTCTGACCCAGGCTAGCATGGAAAAGCGGACATTGAATGATTATTATTACTATTATTATTATTATTATTATTATTATTATTATTATTATTATTATTATTACTATGGCATTGCACAGCTGTCAGAATCATTAGCATGTTGGACAAAATGCTTAGTGATATTTCATTAGACTTATGTTTTGAGTTCAAATTTTGCTGAGGTCAACTTTGTCTTTCATTGTTTTGAGGTCAATGAAATAAAGTACCAGTTGAGTAGGGGTTATGTAATTCCTCTCTCCCAGAATATCAGGCCCTGTGCCTATAGTAGAAAAGATTATTGTTACTGTTATTATTGATAACAGAGGCACATGGTCAAAAATTTAGAGAGGAGTACAAGACAATATATGCTGGTGCCACATAAAAAGCACCTAGTACACTCCATGAAGTGGTTCATGTTAGGAAGGGCATCCAGTTATAGAAGCCATGCCAAAGCAGACAATTGGAACTTGGCACAATCCTCTGGTTTGTTGGATCCTGTCAAACCATCCAACCCATGCCAGCATGGAAAATAGATGTTAAACAATGATGATGGAAACCATTGATTGCATTCCAAACCAGTATTTGACTGTTTTTATATATATATATATATATATATATATATATATATATATATGGACCCCCAAAAGGATGAAAGACAAAGTCGACCTCAACAGAGTTTGAACTGAGAATGTGAAAACCTAGAAGAACCGCCACTGAGGATTGTTGCCCAAACATATTAATGATTTGGCTAGCTTGCTGTCTTGATGATAATAATAATAATGATCCTTTCTACTGGAAGCACAAGGCCTCAAATTTGGGGGAAGGGATTAAGTTGATTACATTGGCCCCAGTGTGTAACTGGTACTTATTTAATCAACCCCGAAAGGATGAAAGGCAAAGTCGACATTGGTGTAGTTAGAACTCAGAACGTAACAGCTGTCGAAATACTGCTAAGCATTTTGCCCGGCATGCTAACAATTCTGCCAGCTTCCTGTCTCAATAATAATAATAATAATAATAATAATAATAATAATAATAATCCTTTCTATTATATGCACAAGGCTTGAAATTTGAGGGAGGGGTAGTTGATCACATTGACTCCAGTACTTGACTGGTACTTAATTTATCGAACCCGAAAGGATCAAAGACAAAGTCGACCTCAGCAGAGTTTGAAAGAAATACCACTAAGCATGTTGCCTGGCATGTAAATATAATAATAATCCTTTCTACTATAGGCACACGGCCTGGATCTTTGTGGGGAGGGGGGACAGTCGATCACATTGACCCTAGTACTTGACTGGTACTTAATTTATTGATCTTGAAAGAATGAAAGGTGAAGTTGACCTGGGCAGGATTTGAACTCAGAACATAAAGATGGATGAAAGCATTTTTCCCAGTGTGCTAATGAGTCTGGCAGCTCACTGCCTTAATAACGATGATGATAATAATAACGATGATGATGATAATAGTATTAACAACAGTATGACCACACTTGAGAAGCTGAAACCAATGCAATGAAAAGTGTTGTTGCTTTTCTAAGGACTGAAAACGTTAATTTTCCTCTTTAGAGAGAAGAAAACAAACCTAGTTATTGACTGAAGACTAATTAATTAGATGGGACTGTCGCCACTTGAACATTCATTTGAAAGCAGAGAGTTGAAGTTGATAAGAGCCCTAAATGACTTCAAGATAGATTGACAGGCTGCTATATTCAGTTTAGATCTATCAAGTATAAATTGAAGCTTTTCTTGTACATTGAACATCAGAATGGCTTCTAAGCAATGTTGTTATGTCGTTGGCAATTAGCCCAAGGTATACTTTAATTGTACAGACTTATAGATCAAACGTGTTCCAACCATGACCATCCCATCTCTTTACTGATACGTACAACTACATTTTCTATTGCTCCCTGTAGTGGTAGTTCTTTCTGTCAAAGGGCCCAAAACAAGAAATTTTGATGGGGGGGGGAGCAGGGGCTCTATTCAATTATATTGACCCCAGTGCCCAACTAATACTCCTTTTATCAATCCTGATGAAAAGTGAAGTCGACATCGGTGTCCCCTTATCAGACAGGTAGTCATGATGGGTATAATGGGCTTCGTATATTTTACGCCAGTGTCACTTTGATGGCATGCACTGCTCTCTCACTCAATAATAATAATAATATTATTATTAATAATAACAACAATAACAATGGTTTCAAATTTTGACACCTTCCAAATTCCTTCACAAAGCATTGGTCAGCCTGGGGCTATAGTAGAAGACACTTGCCCAAGGCGCCATACAGTGGGGCTGAACCCAAAACCATGTAGCTGCAAAGAAAGCTCCTTAACCATTATTTATGAAACAAAAGCAACACATTTCACCAGAAATGTGGAATCAAAATGGTTAAACTGAAAAGTAGAATTTAAAAATGCATAATTTGTTTGTTATTGTAATTTTTCTAACTCATTCTCTTTTCTAACGTTGGCACTTATAATGGTCTAACTCTCATTGACAGTCTTATCATTGGATCTCCTAATATAATAATGAGCGTAGTGTTTTTATATGTTTGTCCAGAATCACACCGGACGCAGAGGAGGAGAGAAAATAGTAATTCAGTGAAGGAGAAGTAGTGAGAGTAATAGCCCTGACTGAGAGAAAGTAATAGCAATGAGAGGAAGGAAGGGGTGAAAAAAAATCAGCGTTTCAACTCTGTGTGAGTATATGTGTGTGCATGTACAAAGGAAATATGTGAATGTTTGTATGTGTGATTATTATGTACCTTATTTATATATATGAAATACTACAATTAGCCATTGTTATTGATGGCATATTGTTAGCTAGTTTTTAATATTCTTGTAACTTTGTATGTTGTATAATAACTGTTTGTTTCTTCTTCTCCTCCTCAGGTTCAGCAGCATTTGGTCCTGCATCAGTGACCAGCAGTCTGGCTTTTCCACACCTGGCTCACATGCCAAGTGCT
>NC_142943.1:47914896-47919896 GCF_046866305.1 Octopus bimaculoides
GAAACCTGCCTAGTCTTATAAGTCTCATCATCTGAATAAATACACACACACACACACATTGATTTCAAATTTTGGCACAAGGCCAGCAATTTGTGGGCAGAGGGTATGTTGATTACATCAACCCCAGTGTTCAACTGAAACTTATTTCATCAATTGTGAAAGGATGGGAAGCAAAGACGTAAAGATGGATGAAGTTCCACTAAGCATGTTGCTTAGTGTGGTAATGATTCTGGCAGCTTGCCTTACCCATGCCAGTGATACTGGCACCTGTGCCAGTGACACACAAAAGGCACTCATTACAGTCTGTAGAGTGGTTGGCCTCAGGAAGAGCATCCAGATGTAGAAACCAGGTCAAAACAGACTGGAGCCTGGTGCTGCTTTCTGGCTTACCAGCTACGCTCAGGTTGTCCAACTCATGCCAGCATGCATGGAAAACAGATGTTAAGTGATGGTACCAAGCAAAATCGCAGTCGTGGCAGATACCAGTATCACACAAATTGGCACCCATGCCGGTGGCACGCAAATGGCACCCATGCTTGTGGCACATAAACGCACCCATTACAATCTCAGAGTGATTGGCATTAGGAAGGGCATCCAGCCGTAGAAAACCATGCCAAATCAGACTGGAGTCTGGTGCAGCCATCCAACCCATGCCAGCATGGACAACAGACGTTAAATTATGATGACGATGATGATGTTATTAAAACTGTATTCAGATATTCATATAAGTTCATGTTATGTATATGTGTGCACACATGCAGGCACGCACACATGTAATGGAACAAAACACGCTATTTAACTGAGTAATAATATGCTTGCTACATTTAGTGTCTCCCCACCACCTTCTTATTGTAACAATAAGAGACAGGGAGGGAAGAGACCAAATAATGTGTGTGTGTGTGCATACTTTTTGTTGTGCTCAGTTTAACATCACCAAAAACTTTCACCGTTTCTAATTATAATACTTGCAACCTCAGTGTTAAATTTCAATCAAGCTAACTTTAGTTGTTCCATATTTCTCAAACACAACATGGTTGTTGTGGCTGTTGTTGTTCTTCTTGTTTTCTACTTTTTAAAATGAATATCAGTTTTCTTTGTCTTTTTTTTTTTATATATATATTTCTATACCTTTCTCCCTCCATCTCCCTCCCGTTCTCTGTTTTTATTTACGATTTGTATTTGCATTGTTTGTTACCTAGTATGTTTGTATGTAACTAGAGCCTGAGCCAGAGTGAGGGTGGGAGGTAAATGCTTAAAATGAGGGAGAGGGGGAGAGAGAGAGAGAGAGAGAGAGAGAGGGGAAGCGAGGGAGCTGCTGTAAATGACAGTGTATGGTTGGTATTAAAACTCAATTTCTCCTAGATGAGTTTTGATTAAAATTATTGACATTCTTTCTGCCCATCAAGGCAAAATTAGGTGAACAACTGATATTGATTTTACTCTTTCATTCATTCATTCATTCGTACATGCCAGTGGTGAAGGATTTTTGAATGCCATTTTGGCACTAAGAAATATTCCATGTGTGTGTGTGTGTGTGTGCAAATTTATCATTTTCAACTTCTGTTCTTCCATGGTGATATTTATGTTTAATGTGTCATCTGCCTGGCCATATTTGACATTATGCCAATTCTGTAGTGTACTTATGGACAAGTCAATCTTGGTTGTTGTTCAGCCCTAGGTCAACCCTAATCTTTTGAGCTAGTTGTTGTTGGGCTTGTTGTGGGGGGTGGGAAAGGCAAGGTGCAGTGAGTGTCAAGAAGGGAGACAGAATGGCATCTGGTCAGTGTTGTCTTGTAATCCCACACTGCATTGTCTTGTCGTTATATAACAAGGACAGGACAATGTCAGGACATCTTCAGTCAGGTTCATAACAAACTCAAAAAGTAAAACAGTGATTTGTTCATAAATATCAATCCTTTCTTTTATATGCACAAGGCCTGAAAAATTTTGTGGGGAGGGGTAAGTTGATTACATTGACCCGAGTGATCAACTGATACCTGTTTTATCATTACCGAAAGGGTCGATGGTGGCGGGGGGAGGGGGGGGGGGATTTGGTGGAAATAGAACTGAGAAGTGATTGTTTGTTTCTGAACTTCAGAGAATTTGAACTCAGAATGCAAAGCCAGAAGAGATGCTGCTAAGCAATTAGTCCAACACACTAACGATTCTGCTAGCTCACCACCTTATTAATAATAATAATGATCCTTTCTACTACAGCCACAAGGGCTGAAATTTTAGGGGAGAAGACTAGTCGGTTACATCAACCCCAGTATTTCACTGGTACTGAAATTTATCGATCCCAAAAGGATGAAAGGCAAAGTCGACCTCAGCAGAATTTGAACTCAGAACATAATGACTGCCAGCTTACCCTCTTTAATAATAATAATAATAATAATAATAATAATGGTAATAATAACGACATTGATCCTTTCTACTGTAGATGCAAAGCCTGAATTTTTTGGAGGGCAGGGTAGCAGTTGGGTAGTCAATTTCATTGACCCCCAAAAGAATGAAAGGCAAGGTCAACCGTGATAGAAATTGAACACGGAACTTAAAGTCAGCAGAAATGCTACTGAGAATTTTGTCCAGCATGCTAACAATTCTGCCAGCTTGTTCCACCTTAATAATAATAATAATAATAATAATAATATTAATAATAATAATAATTGTTTCTAAACATAGGTACAAGGCTTGAAATTTGTGTCAGGGATTAATTGATAGTATTCACCACAGTACTGGACTGATATTTTATTTTGTTGACTCTGGAAGGATGAAATACAACATTGACCTAAGCATAATTTGAACTCAGAATGCAAAGAGCCATAAATAAATATTGCCAGACATTTTTTTTTTTTTTTCAACATTTTAACAATTCTGCCTTTTCACTATTTTTCTTCATCATCATCATCATTGTTGTAACATCCAATTGCTTGCTTGGATCAGATAGAATTTAGTGAGGCAGGATTTTTACAGCTGGATGCCTTTCCTGTCAACAACCTTGACAATGTGTTATTTTCCCTTCAACCAGGCAGAATCATAAGCACACCTGGCACACCTGTTTAACTGCATTTTATCTGTCTTTACATTCTGAATTCAAATTTTGCCGAGGTTGACTTTGCCTTTCATCCTTTCAGTGTCGATAAATTAAGTACCTGTCCTTGTGCCAGATTTTAAAACTAAAATAATAATGATGATTTCTTACACAAGCACTAGTCACACCTGTTCTGAGGTGAGAAAATAATCAAATGTATTAAGCCCAATGTCTGAATGGTACTTATTTTATTCACCATGGAAGATTGAAAAGCAAAGTTGATCTTGGCACAGTCTGAACTTCAAACGTACAGGAACATAGCGAAATTTCATTAGGCATATTTTTTTCAGCACTTTTCCAATTCTACCAAACCCTGAAATAAAAGGAATAAAAATAAAAGACCACCCCTGTCGAGCCCCCCTGATGGAGGTGTGGAAGGATTTGGTGGAAATAGGATTGAAAAGTAAATGTTTGTTTCCTAACTCCAGGGAATTCTGGGAAGATCAATGAGATATCATCACCACCATCATCTTTATCATCATCATCATTGTTTTAACATCCACTTTTCCATGCTTGCGTGAGTTAGGCCAGTGATTCTCAACCAGGGTCCATATGATCCATTAGGGTCCATATAAGATTTTTGGGGATCCACACGACAAAATAGTAAATTGGGGATCCAGAATAGTATTTTAAGGGCCCCTGAAAAAATGTTGCTTTGGATGTATGTATTGGTATTTATTGTAAGAAACAGCCAAGTTTCTTTCTCTTAACATTTTACAGAGTTCAAACTACCCAAGTGACTGTAAGTAATACAAAATAAGATGTTTGGAAGTAGTATTTATAAAACTAGGTTTTAAACATTGAATAGCTATGAGGTGGGGGTCACCGGAATAAAACAGTAATCAAATGGGGTCAATAGATAAAAAAAATGGTTGAGAACCCCTGGATTAGACAGAGTTGACTGAGAAAGATTTTCTATGGCCAGATGCCTTTAAAGTAAATATCAGAGATTCTGTTGTTATGTTTAGAAGAATTCAGATTTAGACAATGACTCACATGCAGACACACACACACACACACACACACACACACACACACAGAACAAGGAAAGAGAGAGTGCATGGCTGTGTGGTCAAGAAGTTTACTTCCCAACCACATGGGTTCAGGTTCAGTCCCACTGTGGCACTTCGGGAAAGTGTCTTGTACTCTAGTCATGGGCCAACCAATGCTTTATGAGTGAATTTGGTTGAGGGAAACTGAAAGTCCATCACGCATGTGTGCCTATCATGTGTATGTGTGACAACCAATGTTGGTTTGTTTACATCCCCCATAGCTTAGCAGTTTGACTAAAGAGATCAACAGAATAAGTACCAAACTTTGAAAATAAGTACTGGGGTTGATATGATTGACTAAACCCTCCAAACTAAGTGGCCCTAGTATCTGAAACAGACCAATAAGGTAACAAGCTGGCAGGAACGTTAGCATGCCGGGCAAAATGCTTAGCGATATTTCGTCTGTCAACTTTACCTTTCATCTTTTCAGGGTTGATAAATTAAGTACCAGTTGCATACAAGGGTCGATCTAATCGACTGGCCCCCCTCCCCAAAATTTCAGGTCTCGTGCAGAAACATTTGCACGCCAGTTGAACTGCTTAGCGGTATTTCATGTCTTTACATTCTGAGTTCAAATTCCATCAAGGCCGTCTTTGCTTTTCATCCTCTCGGGGTCAATAAATTAAGTACCAGTTGCGTATTGGGGTAAATCTCATCGACTGCCCACCCACACCCACCTCCTCAAAAAATTTCAGGCCTTGTTTCTGGAGTTGAAAAGAATATCTGAAACTAACCAAAGTGTGTTCATATTTATATATATGTGTGTATATGTGGAGGCGCAATGGCCCAGTGGTTAGGGCAGCGGACTTGCGGTCATAGGATCGCGGTTTTGATTCCCAGACCGGGCGTTGTGAGTG
>NC_142943.1:48294896-48342396 GCF_046866305.1 Octopus bimaculoides
TACAGCTGACAGCTAAGCTTTAAGGAAATTCTTAGAAATATGAATATCTGCATGAAGGTGTATGTATGTATGTATGTATGTATGTATTGAAGGTGGTGCTCTAGCATGGCCACAGTCCGATGACTGAAGTCAGTAGAAGAAAGAATATATATATATATACATATATATAGAGATGCACTTGCATAGCAAGTGACCTGATCTGAGATCGTGTGCTGGAACGAAAACAATTGCAGCGTGGAAGGTGTTTATAAGCCATTTAAAATAACACACAAAATCCGTTAGATTCACTTCAACATTTAAATTTAATTTGTCAAAATATTTTCGTCGCTTTGAGACCACGACCTGTTCACTGACAAAAATATATATATATATATATTTAAATGAAATATTCAAACACTGAGATTTGAAGTTAGATGTCACTACTGTTCATATCATCTGTGGATAAATTAAAAATTTGATGATATCACCAGTAGTAGCATGGGTGGAACGCAGTTATGATAGCTTTAAGGAGCTATGAAATATCGTAATGATGCTTAATGAGCATCTACCTGCTAGAAATAAGAGCCAAGTCTTACATAATCCACTGTAGCGCACCAATATAACAGAGAAAAACATATATGCATGCATACATACATAAACACACACACTTAAACAGATGTGTCTGTCCCTGAATGTTGTAAGAGACAACTAAAAAGCTTAGCATCAAGAAGGGCATCCAGTCATAGAATATTGCCTTGAAATGTCCCGTCCAGCCCGTACCATGGACAGCAGTAGTAATCATCATCATCATCATCATCACCACCACCACCACCATCATCATCATCATCATCATCTTTTCTACTATAGAATCAAGGCCTGAAATTTCTTTTGGTGGAGTGGGGGGATGGAGCTTAGTCAATTACATCAACCCCAGTGTGTAACTGGTACTTATTTCATTGACCTTGAAAGGATGAAAAGCAAACTTGGCCTTGGCAGAGTTTGAACTCAGAAGTACAAATGAAATGCTGCTAAGCATTTTGTCCAGCTTGCTAACGACCCTGTCAGTTCACTGCCTTAATTATAATGATAATAATAATAATTAGTATTGTTATAATAGTAATGGTGGTAATAATATACATATAAATTTAAAATTGCTCATCTTTATAGGCCTTGTACAATTTTAAATTTGTATAATTTTAATTCTACATATGGTAGAATTCATTTTGAAAATGAGTGAAAGAATTTATTATATTGTTAAATAGATTTACTCCCGAGAATCTTCATTTTCAACATGTCTGTCACCATTGTGTATATAAATCGTGAAGAAATTCTGAAGATTTAGAAATGCATTTCACAATGCTGTTCTTCAATTATACCTTGAATCACGAGTTTTTTTTTTTTTTAATCTTTAGAACAAGGTTTAGTTAAATAAACAGAGGTTTTTGTATGTCCCCATCAAATAAAGTTGAAATAATTGTTAAATGTTTCAGAAACTGAACAATATTATAGATACTTTGATTGATGACACACGCACACACACACACAGACGCACACACACACACACTCACACACACACAAGATGCACTTTATTCAGTTTCAACCTACCAAATCCACTCAGAAGGCTTTGGTTGGCACATGGGACTGATGTGTGTGTACACACACACACATATATATATATATATATATATATAAAACATCTGTTAGCATGGTTTGGCTGGGAATGGATTTTATTGTTTGTAGGATTTTGTCTGTTACTCTTCCTATTAGCAGCACTTACCTGTTTTTCAAGGGTGGCATTTTCATTTTATTTTGTAGGTCTTCAAAAATACAAGCTTAATAATCATCATCATCATCATCATCATCATTTAACATCCGTCTTTCATGCTGGCATGGGTTAGGCGGTTTGACTGGAGCTGGTAAGCCTGAGAGCAGCACCAGGCTCCAGTCGTCTGTTTTTGGCTTGTTTTCTATGGCTGGATGCGTTTCCTAATGCCAACCGTTTAACGAGTGTGCTAGGTGTTTTTTACATGTCACTGGTGCGGCCGTCTTTTACTTGTTATCAATAACAAGAAATGTGAACATGCCTCCATTTTGCTTGTACAATGACAAGTAAACCGTTAGCATTCACGACACACTGTCATTCACTCATTCACGTGTGTGCACACATATGCACATTAACATCATCATTTTCCATCCCCTTTCCATACAGGTGTGAGTTGGATGTGTCATCATAGTTAGAATCTATTTGGGGGTAGACTGCTCATTTAGATGACTCAGAGAATTTCATCTCATTCATTTTTCTTTTATGGCGTTTATAGCTGGGATGCCTTTACTGACTCCAACTGCTTCACAGTGTGTGCTGAGTGTTTTTTTTGTTTTTTTTTCCCTATGAAATTGGCAATGGAGAGATAGTCAGGTCTTCAACAGGGTAAGGGACTTTACAACCCCCACATCTCTGCTTGCTTGTCAGCCTCTTTACATACAAAGTGGAGGCATGAATGATGGTGATGATTTGAATGTGTGATAAAGGGTGGAGTGATAGGAGGAGTACCCAGTATTCTGAAATAGATGTTTTCAGGGTGACGCATTGTGACTGAGATGGCAGGGAATTAAGAGAAGTTTATGTGATTCTGGAAATAGAGTAATGTTAGAGGCTCAGGAAGTATTGGAATAAAAAAACCCAGATTATATGCTGACAGATACAGTGATATGGAGTGATGACTGAAGGTGAATCGAGAGAGAAGCAAGAGTATGACATTAAGAGCACCTTAATTAGGATAAGAAAGAAGCAGGAGAGGAAAAATTGATGGATAGTAAGAGGTAAAAAAATGATGAAAGTGACTGTTTCAGGTTGATATTAAATGGCCAAAAGTCCATGCAAATCTGATGAGGACCCAATGCCTCAAGATGGGTGAGAGCAGGAGTGATGAGCAGGGAAGGGGTTCAGTATTGAGATGAGAGAATAAAGTCAGCTAGGTCCAGTGATTTCCCTATTACACTAGAAGCTCACTATAGTGGAAAGATGAGACTTATTGCTTTCCTTAATTATGCCTACTTGTGTGTGTGTATGCAGAATTGAAGTTCTTCTCACTAAGAGAATTTTGTAGGGATTGAAATAAATGTTAATCTGAGGGTGCAAGGTCAGGTGAGTATGGTGGGTGTGGTAGGATATCCCAAACAAACTACCCATTTCTGCAAGGAAACCTGAGGTCAAGAATTGTCTTGGATGAAGACAACACCCTTCCGATTGGCCAATTCTGGATGTTTCTCATCGATTGCCTCCTTTAATCAGTCTAATTGGGAACAATAATTATTTGAATTCAACATTTGATTTTGCAGAAAGAGCTCGTAATACACAATTACCCTTCCACTCCCACCAGATACAGAGCATCACCTTCTTCAGATATTGACTGACTTCTGCAGAGATTAAAGATGGTTTATTTTATTTTCTCCAGGACCTTTTTTTGCTCCACATTGTTGTAAACAATCCATTTTCATCTCCTGTAATTGTTCTTTTCAAAAATGTGTCTTTATTATGTTTGAACTGAGAATTGCAAATGGAAAAGTAATCCATTAAATTATGTGGCATCCAAACAAAGCAGTTCATGTATCCAACTGATTTTACAAGTCTTGTATGAGACATGTGGAGTATCTCTGTGATGTCTAATGTCATGTGACCGGGATTATTTTTGATTAGCATTTTGATTTCGTGATCATCAATGACTGTAGGCTTGCCAGAAAGTTCATGGTCTTCCAGATCAAACTTTTCACTCCTAAACCTAGTGAACTACTTCTAAACAGTCCTCTCAGCTTTGGCACCATCTCCATTAACTGCATATATCTTTTTTGCAGTTTGAATAGCATTTTTTTCTTTTCTGAGATAAAAAGCATCAAATGATAAAAAATGCATCTCATTTTCCGCTATTTTCACCTTTAACTTAAAAGCAGTAGAAATAAACTATCTACAGAAAGACATGATTTAATGTCACCTTTCTGAAAATATGTCATGTGCTTCTGTCACATTATCATTATGGATGGGAGACCAAGTGCCAGAGCCTAGAGAGCCGAATAAGCACTAGAGCACAAGGTACAATAATTATTGATAATTATTGCAAATAATAAAATAGTGAAAACAAACCAAATTATCAGTGTTAGCATAAAATCGCAACAAAAAAATTGCTTATGATGTGTTGGCAGTTATGTAGGGAAGTCACATCATGTCGTTATACCTCCTTTTCCAGCATGCGCAATCTGCACCTGATGATGTCTTATATTATTTAATGAATCTGTTGCCTAGAAAAAACATTTAGGAAGATGAAAGGCAATGAGAGGATGGCAACAAAGCCGTAACAGTGGTGTGTCATCCTGGTGGCCAATTGCAGTTACATAAAACATCACAGCCAGAAATCAAGAGTTTTACATCCTGTGTGGTAAATCTCTTGACCAAAATATGAATATACAACTGATCTGAAAGAGATAAAGTTGATATACAGTACTCCCATAACTTAGTTTATTTATGATCTCATATTTTATCCCAGTAAACTGTCACAATATTAAATGAAATAAGAAGGAAAGCATCTGACAATGCAGAAAGTTTAAGAATCCTTTATATTTTGCCCAAAATATAAAAAGATTTAAAAACCTTTTGCATTGTTAGAAGCTTTCCTTATTTCATTCATTATTCTACTTCTATACTACAATGCTTCAAGTGAACTACAACACTCTTCTGTCAACAATAATGTATTTATAGACTCAGACATTTTCCCCTAACAAAACCACTTTAAAATATTTTCTAATAAGTGTATGATTAATCATACCAGATTTGTTGTTTTTTTCCCCCAAAATATACTTGTAAAATAAGAATGCTTCTTATATACCGGGAAATGTGGTAACTGCCATATGAAGCAAACGACTCATCTAAGGCTATCTTTTTAAAAGAAATCTTTTTATTATGAAAATTTTTTCTACAATATTTTAAGATTCTACTGATAGAGCTTGGACTTTCATGAAATTTTTCAACTGTCATGAAGGACACTTGAGACTCTTTGGTTATTTTTTTTCATCAACTTATAATTAATGTTAATTTAAATACTTTGTCTGCAAGATTTTTTTATCGTCACTTATGAATATAAATACTTCTTGCTGCAAAGTAATAATTAATTGTAAATAAATTACAAATTGAAGCTTTATAAAATATTTTCTTAATGTTATTTTAATATATGTCAGATCTCTCCACACAAACATACATAGCCTTCATCATTTTGCATCTGCTTTGCTGGCATACCACTGCATGTGGTGCAGTCCTCGTTGCAGTATGATAGTTTGCGTGCATCAGTGACTCAGAACCATGCTAGCGGAATGCAGTTCCCTGGTAGGGATTCCCATGTTGAACCAGTTAAAGCCTCACTAATATGGACCATTTCTTCCCCAAAGTAAAAATGGATTTGCTTAGGGCCAACATCCCTACCAAGACAAAAGCACAGTTACAGAAGCATCAATGACAATTCAAAGCCAACAAGACCTTTGAGGGGAAGCAGGAAAGACAGCCATGAGTTAAGAACAGAGGAGAAAAGATGCTGATGGCCTATGCTACAGAGGAAGTGAAGAGCTTAAGTAACTTGAATTCAGAGTTACTTTCTTCCCATATTGGTCAGAGAAGCACAGCTTGCTCAAATGTGTCATGATTATATGCTTTTCTAAAAACCATTAGAGTGTAGGTCAGTGGAGCCTGGTAAATGTTTTTCACTGGAGGAAAAGCTTTCAAATATTGAATTTATATTTACATCACATGTATTTTATGAAGAATATATATGAATTTCTAAGCTATCATTTTAAACTTCACAAAAATGTATTGAGAATAATTTACCTACGTTTTTACACTTATTAACCTGTAAAATGAGATTTTTCAACCATGTATAAGATACTGAAGGAAGTAACATTTGATCGAATTCTATAATCAATTTCCAGTTCCCAGCCATAACTATATCCCTTTGAATATAGTATCTGAGACAATTACAATATCTTTCTTCCTGAAGACTAACCTGTTATCAATGAATATCTTAAACCTAGTTAACCGCTTGGAATTTTATGCCACATTTAATAAAAATAAAATATTTCACCTAATAGGTAGTTATGGACAGCATCATTGATAAGATATAATTTAGGAAATAAAAAGACATTGCTCCTTAAAAAGTATCACAAGAAAGTTAAGAGAATTTTGCAAATTATTTTATTAAAATTTTGTACATTTTTAGAGTATTTATTTTCATAATATATTACAAATCATGGCTCTGTCTCAATTTCACAATGAATTAAATTTTCTAATACCATTCCATTCCATTACTAAATAAAATTAGTTGCTTTAAGACTAGCTTTCTTCCATTATGCTAGTAATGATCTTGCAACTAAAATCTCTCAGCACACATAACTTCTTCATATGACAAGCTAGATTGTACGGGAATTTCCAGAGCAAGATTGAACGGGAGTTTCCAGATCAAACTCTTATGGGAGTTTCCATTCTTTATTTTCAGGAAGCGGAGTAAAATACCAATTAACTTTCTCGTCTGTGACATCAGAAATATTTGAAGGTTGCCAAATTGGTTTGTGGTCTTTATCCACCAACACTGTAAGAGAAAACACAAAATAAATAAACATTCGAATGAATAAATTTTAAATTGATCTCAAGTTTATCAATTCTTTCTGATTTTGTCACAAAGCAAGCAATTTTGAAGGGAGGGGCCAAGTCAGTTACATTGACCTCCCCAGTATTTGACTGGTACTTATTTTATCATCCTTGAAAGGATGAAAGACAAAGTCAACTTTGGTGAAAATTGAATTCAGAATGTAAAGAGCGAAATGAAATGCAGTTGAGCATTTTGTCTGATGCGTCAACCATTCTGTCAGCTTTGCTGTCTTTTTCAAATTATATGATAATATTCTATGTAGGAAATACACATTTGGAAACAAATTTGGTTTTTAACATTTTTGTTACCATATTTGTGTTGAAATATATGAACTTTGCTTCAGTTTTAAAAATAATGAAAAATTTACTCAAATAACTGTCGTTATTAAACTGGTGTTTGGAATATAAATTAACCTGAAATTTTGGTGGAAGATTTAAACTTAGACTACTTTAAAACCAAAGGTTTGTATCATAGAACCAGGGGTGGCTTCAGGCAGAAGATATCTAAAAGGTTAATGGAATTCTCTAATTATGAAGAATTTTTTTAATATTAATAACCAGTAAAACCTTCCAGTTCTATATTATTAACACAAGCTTTTAGAATCCAGTTCTTTTTTTATTAAGCATTTAGAAAAATAAACTGACAAGTCAGGTTATGAAACAAAGTTCTCTGTGATACAATTTAGTTGTAAAATGTAGTTGTTTTCAAATTTCCTTATTCTTGCTCATGATTTATCCATTGAATGCATGGCTGTGTGGTTAAGGAGCTAGCTTTGCAACCATATGGTCATGGACTCAGTCCCACTTCTATAGCCTCAGGGCGTCCAATGACTTGTGAGTGAATTTGGTAGACAAACTGTGTGGAAGCTTGTTTGTGTGTGCATGCGAGCACTGCCTTTATATCTCTGTCCCCACTATTGCTTGACAACCAGTGTTGGTGTGTTTATGCTCCCATAATTTAGGGGTTCAACAAAAGAGACAGATAGAATAGGTACCAGACCTAAAAACATAAGAAACAAAGGTGATTTGTTTGACTAGATAAACTGCTATACTTGGCTTTTGCGAACTTGGAGAAAGCCTTTGACAAGGTCCCCCAATACCTTATCTGGTGGGCAATGCGGAAACTGGGGATTGACGAGTGGTTAGTAAGGTATGGGTTGGCAATATGTATAGTGAAAAATTCCGGGTAGAAGTAGGGGTCCACCAAGGATCAGCCCTCAGCTCCCTCTTATTCATTACAGTCATCCAGGCAATAACAAGAGTAAATACAGACAGGTTGCTCCTCTATGCTGATGACTTTGTTCTCATAGCAGAATCACTACCAGAACTAGAGAAGAAATTTCAGGTGTGGCAGCAAGGTTTAGAATTGAAGGGCTTGCAAAAACCAAAGTCCTAGTAAGTAGGAAGGCAAACGTATCACAAACCCCTTCAGGTAGATGGCCCTGCTTGATCTGTAGAAAAGGTGCAGGTAGAAACTCCAAAAGATGTGCTCATGAGGTGCAGCAACATCAAAGGAAGGTTAACCAGGAAGATAGCTTTCATGTGCAGCAGATGCACAGAGGCAGTAAACACTGCAGATGCTCAGAAAATTGATTCCATCGCATGTCAGGGGGAAAAACTAGAAGTAGTTAATAGCTTCTGCTACCTAGGTGACTAAGTCTGTAGTGAGGGTGGATGCTTTGAGAGTATTGCCACTAGAATAAGAATAGCCTGGGCAAAGTTCAGAAAGCTCCTACTTCTACTGGTGACAAAGGACTCCTCGCTCCAAGTGAAAGATACATTGAATAATGCATGTGTGCAAAATGCCATGCTACATGGCAGTGAAACATGGGCCATGACTGCTGAAGACATGCGTAGGCTTGAAAGAAATGAAGCTAGTATAATCCGCTGGATGTGTAATGTCAGTGTGCACCCTGAGAGAAATGTTGGACATAAGAAGCTTTAGATGTGGTGTGCAAGAGAGACGACTGCGCTGGTATGGTTATGTGCTGCATATGGATGAGGAGAGCTGTGTGAAGAAGTGGCACTCCCTAACGATGGAAGGAACCCGTAGAAGGAGACCTGAGATAAGGTGGTGACAACCCAATATATATATATTTATATATATATATATATATACACACACACATTATGGGTTACGTTCAGTTTCTGTCTACCAAATCCACTCACAAGGCTTTGGTTGACTCAAGCTTATAGTAGGAGACACTGACCCAAGGTGCCACACAGTGGGACTGAACCTAGAACCATGTGGTTGTGAAACAAGTTTCTTACCACACAGCCATATCAATATACTGTTTCTGAAATTAAATCAGAAACATGCAGAGTATTCTTCATTTAAGGCTACAAGGACAATTGTCAGAAATCAGTCAAATAGTTACAATAATATTGGTAAAGAAAAAAAAAAAAACTATTCTAACAATAATTAAATTAATAACCAAGTTCATTGATTTGTAAAATAACAAATACAATTATCAAAATATAATGAGAATGTCTCAACACATGACTTCAGATAAAATATTTTGCTAAACATATTGATGTTTATAATTTCTCTACAGAAAACATCTAGTTACATTCAAATTGTTTACAAATCTATGGAATAAACTGACATAAAAAAAAGAAAAAAAAAAATCTGTACTCACTGGCACGGACTCCTTCATGAAAATCACTGTCTTCTACAAAATGCTGGCTAAGGCAATATTCCATTTTGAAGCAAGCATCAAATTCTTTCTTTGCTCCTTCTTTGAGTTGGTGCAAGGTCACTTTCAAAGATATCGGTGACTACGAAAGGGGAGAAACAAACATACAAGATTAAAGCCATAGGAATGAACATTGAACTAAATTCGATATTAAAGGAAAAAAAAAATAAGACAAAGCTGTGTTTAACGCTTCTACGACTATCTTGGATGCTTTAATTAATTTTGAAAAAAATAATTAAAAATTTGGAAGAATTTTTAAAATAGCTAACTTTTCCACTATTGAGGACAAAACAATGTGGTCTTAGATAAAATTATGTTTGAAGGTTTTAAATAAACATACGAGAACTTTAGAATGAAGTACTTTGTATCATAGAACTAGGGACAGTCGCAGGTAGGTTGACATCAAAAGAGTTAAACACTGCTAGAAACAACAGTCAAATCTTCAAGTAAAGTCTTGAAAAAGAAGGACATATTACATAAACTAAGTTAGGTAAATGCCAAGCTAGTCAAGAATGACTTCCCTCTTCTATAATTCTATGAGAGGGAGCCTTTACATGGATGTTCACTCTGCTAGAAACAAGTTTTAAAAAAGAAGGACATATTAGATAACACAGCCCTAAATACACAAAGGTGAGGGTGCATGGCCTAGTGGTTAGGGTGTTGCATTCACGAGTGCAAGACCATAGTTTCAATTCCTAAAACTGGGGGAGTGCATTGTATTCTTGAGCAAGACACTCCATCTCACGTTGCTCTGCGATCTCCGACACTGTGCACCCATTGAGGCAACATCAATTTGATGGAGGGAATGAGCTAATGTATAACACATACATTTGATCTCTTATAAACAAATCGTTTGCGGAGGTCATTCAGCAAGAAATTGCAGAACCATCTTTCTTCGACTGCAAGAGACTACCATTAAATACACAAAGTCTGAACAAGAGACACAATGATGAAGGTTGGAATATAAGAAGATTCATTGAATTAAGACTGAACTGTGGCTGAACAACAACTTACCATTTTACTTATGATATTCAATTGATCAAGAGCCCATTCTGATCCATCTTCTTTCAAGTTTTCAATAATTTCTTCAACTGTATTTCCACCAAACAACTTGTTAATTTTTTCCATATGAGGTTCTAAAATAAAACTCCTACTTTCATCAGTTTTGCTCTGCAAAAACCAGGAGTATCAATGTTTTTTTTTTTTTAACAAGTAAAAAATACCATCACAAATTACACACACACACATACATTATATGTTATAGGGTTCATTAGAATCTAGGCATATCAACATGGAGGATGGCAGGGGTAGCTGGGTACTTAGTGGAATCATGTTCATTATGGTAGTCAGTGAACGGGTCAACTTCCACCCCTGCATTGTAAAAAGCTTTCCTTCTAATTTCATTTATTATTCTACTTCTGAACTACAATGCTTCAAGTGAATTATATACAATGTCCTCCACACACACACATATATATATATATAAATATATATATATATATATATATGTATGTATATTATGTGACTGTGTGCAATGTTGGCTATTTTCTTCCTCCGTCTTCCCTTCTTTGGACTTTTTCTATATTTCTGATGCAGAGCTCCGCTCGAAACATGAAATCCTCTTTCTTTTCTTTCTTTTCCTGAGTGTCCAATAACACTGTACTTATATCACGTCCTTGCGTTGTTGTTTTTTCTTGCTTGTTCATGTTTGGATTAACTATGTATATATATATATATATATATATATATATATATATATGTATAAGTTGTTTTAATGGTGGAACTTAAAGTAGATAAAACTCTACATAATAGTACATGAAATATTCAGTTAAAAAAACCCTTGGATAGAATATAGCTGAAAGTTATCCATGGGATGTGAACCCACATCTTTGGAGAACATGACAGGTCTTTTAACTCAATACTTGCTATTATTTATAGCTTAACCTAGCTGAAGTTACAGTGTTAAAATGATTTCTTTCACATCTTTCGAAGTTTCTATAAAAAAATATAAATAAAAGTTTCTTATATATGCATATATAATCCCAGTCATACCTCTATTACATAAACCTACCTATAGTTACTAAGTTAATGTTTAATCCCTCAGATAATTACTGCAAAAACCACCCACGACGCACAAAAAAAGGCATTTTAAATCTCATTGTTACTAAACAATATAACAAAAATGGTAATAATTTTTGATATTATAAACAGAAATTAATTTTATTTTCCATTATTTTTAGTGAAAATGGAAAGCAAAGACTGTTATATGTCTGATATGAGAAACTGAAAAAGGCTTACCTGATTTTGGAAGTCATTTAACACCTGAGCTATTTTCTTCTGTGTTGGAGATTCTAAAGTCAACAAAGATTTCTCAAGAGAGTCTACCTGGTAATAATAGACGATTGAAATAAATAGAATTATTCCTCCATTCCATGCCCCCCCCCCCCCCCACACCCTTGCAAAAAATAGGATCATTGCTGCTGTTACATCTTAATCTTTCAACTGTGAAATTAAATTTCATGGTTATTCCAGCAATGATGTTTAATATTTACCAAGAAATAGAAAATTGGTAATTTCTGCAAATCATATTGCCCCAATAAACTTGACATCTCTCAAAAGAAAATAGTTTCAAATCTGACATTCCTCCAACAAAAGACAGATTTGTATATAAAGCTGCTTTCATTACCCCTAATGCTAAAGGGTTAACCTCTTTCCGCAGTTAAGGGTAATGAAATTTTGAGTAGAGAGGTAGGCCCCGAAACGGCGCGCATTCTCTCCTGATGACCCCATACACTTGCTGGCTTCCGGTATTCGGAGTTCTCGACTGGTAGCATTTGCATATGCAAGTTGTTTGCAAAACATCATATCTGATTTCCGCAGTAAAAGGGTTCGTTACACACATCAGGCTTGCAAAACATTTAATCTAAAATGTAGGTGTGTAACATGCTGTGCATCTCTATGCAAACCTGTGTTAATTAGGAGAATTTTTTTTTATCATGTTCAATGCACTGGCTCTTGTCTGATCACTGGAGTTAAGCAACAATGAGCCTTGTAAGTAGTCAGATGGGTGACCGCTTGGGAAACTTAGGTGATATAAGCATCTTTACGGGAGCAGTCATGGAACTTGGGCAAGTGTCTTCTACTATAGCCTCAAACCAACCAATGCCATGCAAGTGAATTTAGTAGATAGAAACTGTATGGAAGCTTGTTGTATACACGCACACATACACCTGACAGAAAGGGGATCCAACCATAGGAAATTTACCTCAACAAATTCTGTCTGCAAGTGGGCATGAAATAAATGAATGCATGCATGCATTAATTTTTGTGTTTGTCCCCCACCACTGTTTAACAACTAATGTTGATTTGTATATATTCCTATCTTAGTGTGTAAGAAAAATGTGTGTGTGTGTGTGTGTGTGTATGACAAGCTTTCAGTTTCCGTCTACCAAATTCTCTTACAAGTCTTTGGCTGGCCATGAGCTATAGCAGAAGACACTTACCAAAGATCAGATGGTTGAGGAGCAAGCCCCTTAATCACACAGCCATGCCTGTGTCTCCTGAATATTAAAAGAAAATAATTTGATATGCCCCCTCCTAAATCCCAATTAACTCCAGCTTACATATATCTTCTCTGAGGTAAAAATGGAACGCTTACCTTGTTTTTTTCTACAAAATGAGTAGCAACCCCAGCTTTACAAACATCACGGCCTTTCAGTCGATATCCAGTTAGAGCTAAAAATATTCCAAGATTTCCTTGCAGCCGTGGTAGAAAGAAACTTCCACCAACATCAGGAAACAATCCTATTGTTCCACAAAAAATTAACAGTGTAAGTTTTCTGATGAATATTCACCATTTTACCGTTATTTTTCACAATGTATACATAAATATATAACTGTTTCTCAGTTCTTATTAGACTGGCAAAAGTGGTGAGTTGGCACAGTTGTTAGTATCAGAAAAAATGCTTTGCAGCATTTCTTCTGACAATTCATGTTCTGAGTTCAAATGCCACTGAGGCTAACTTTGTCTGCCATCCTTTCAGGGGTTGGTAAAATAAGTACCAATCAAGTACTGGGGTCAATGTAATTGATCTACCTCTCCTCCTAAAAAAACGATGGCCTTGTGCTGAAATTAGAAAGAATTCTTACTAGAAAGCCAAATCTTTTCACAAATATAGACCACCCCTTCCCAGGGGTAAAAGGAGTTGTTTGGGCCAACACCTCTACCTAGAAAACAGCAAAGTTACTGAATCATCGATGCCAATTCAAAAGCAACAAGACCTGGGAGAGGAGGACCCATAGTGGAGGTTAGTGAAGAGAAGTTGATGGCCAAAGCTCCATAGGGAGCAAAGGGCTTAACCCATTAGCATTTTCACTGGTCATATCCAGCCCAAAGCTTAGCAGTATTTTATCTGTCTTTACAAAATTCTACCAAGTTCAACTTTGCCTTTCATCTTTTTGAGGGTGACAAAATAAGTACCAGTTGAGTACTGGGGAGCAATGTAATTGACTTACCTCCTCCCCCTCCCCCGAAATTGCTGGCCTTGTGCCAAAATTTGAAACCAGTATACTTTAAAGTGTTAAAACAGAATTTAAGTTTGGAAATATCTCTTACCTATTGCTGTTTCTGGCATTGCAAACAAGGTCTTTTCTGTTGCTACACGGAACATTCCATGAACGGATAAACCAACTCCCTAGAAACAAACAAAAACAAGCATGTAGCCATGGCTGTGTGGTTTGGGTTCAATCCTACTGTGTGGTCTCTTAAACTAATTCCTTCCACTATAGCCTTACACTGTCCAATGGTTTGTGAATGAAATAGGTAGACAGAAATTCTGTAGAAGTTTGTGTGTGTGTAGATGTGTCCCACTGCTTGACAATAGGTGTTGGTTTATCTCCCTAAATTTAGTGGTTCAGCAAAAGAGACTGCTAGAATAAGTACCACACTTAAAAAAACTAAGTACTGACATCAGTTTGTTCAACTAAACCCTTCAACACACTGCTCCAGTATGGCTGCAGTCCAAGATAAAATGATAAGGATGATGATCGTGATAAATGTTATTCATTTATTTACTGGCATTAGGAAGGGCATCCAGCCATAGAAACCTTGCCAAAACAGACATGGAACCTGAACAGACCTTCAGCTCCTGTCAAACCGTCCAACCCATGCCAGCATGGAAAACAGACATATGATGATGATGATTATGTTTATTTACTGATTCAGTTAAAATAGTCTCATTGCTCAATACTTACTCCACCCATGGTAATCCCATCAATAACAGCAACAAATGGATATTTGAATGTTCCTGAAATGAATATAAAAGAAAATTACATGTAAATTACGTATCTTTACTCTCATATAATAATATCATCTGTGCTTGTGCCATGTAAAAAGCACTCTGCTGTAAAGTGGTTGGTGTTAGGAAGGAGCATCCAGCTGTAAAAATCCTGCCAAAACAGCCACAGAAGTCTGGTGCAGGCTTCTGCCTGGCCAGTTCTTGTCAAACTGTCCCACCCATGCTAGCATGGAAGGTGGATGTTAAACGATAATGATGAGGATGAGGAGTTTTTGTATTGGTACAAGGCTATAAATTTTGTGCGGAGAAGGATAAAAGATCAATTAGAGATTAAGACTATTTGTTGATTGTTGCTTCTGCTATCAACCCCAGAAAGATGACAGATGAGGTCAATCTCAGCAAGGTTTGAACACAACACAAAAAAAGACAACAAAAGAAAATGTCAAGCCTATTACTCACTGTGGAGGTGCATGGCTTAGTGGTTAGGGGGTTGGACTCATGGTCATAAGATTGTGGTTTCGATTCCTGGGCCGGGTGATGCATTGTGTTCTTTAGCAAAACACTTCATTTCACGTTGCTCCAGTCCATGCAGCTGGCAAAAATGAGTAATCCTACGATGGACTGGCATCTTGTCCAGGTGGGGAATATATACACACCATGGAAACCTGTCCTAGGAGTATATGTGTCTCAGGAAGGAACTTTACATTTTTTTTTTTTTACTATTACTCTCGAAAATGTTATTACTTTATCTTCCACCGTACAAGTCAGTGTAGCATATAGTGTAAACTATGTGATGTAAATGTTCAAACAACGTCACTATTTTTTCAAATCCTGCAGGATTTCACATGGAACTTTTGGTCCCCCAAAGTTGTCTTGGTGTATAAG
This sequence comes from Octopus bimaculoides, assembly GCF_046866305.1. NCBI lineage: Eukaryota > Metazoa > Mollusca > Cephalopoda > Octopoda > Octopodidae > Octopus > Octopus bimaculoides. Next base: position 48,310,436 of record NC_142943.1, read on the forward strand.
TAAACCTTGCTTTTTTGGGCTGTAAATTTTGATCTGACATTATGCATGATGAAGCTACTGAAAATTCCATAAGAAACTATTCTAAGACGACTTACCAATTTTGTGGTTTAATATATATTCTTCTTTAAAGAAGTCTTCAGCATATGAGTCTCCACTTTGTTTCGATTTTGTAATAGCTGGAAGGAGTCAGAATAGAATAGAAAGTGGGAAATTTAAAGAAGATGTTTTAAGAAAACTAAAATTCCACAACATAAAACAAAAAAATAAAAATCAGTATATTTTACAGACATCATACAATTAAATCCCTGCTAATTAAGCTGAGTTTTCTTTTTGATTTGCATTACATTAGGAGATTTTGGCCAAAACTGTTTTTATTGCATTACATCCAGCTGCAAGTACGGACAAGTGGTAAAAAGTTGGCTTCCCAAACAACATGGTTCTGGGTTCAGTCCTACTGCATGGCATCTTGGGCAAGTGTCTTCTTCTGTAGCACTAGACCAACTAAACCTTGTGAGTGGTTTTGGTAGACAGAAACTGAAAAAAGACCACCCTACAAATACATACACACACACACACACATCATGTAATAAATATAAACAAACGGCTGTGTGGTAAGTAGCTTGCTTACCAACCACATGGTTCTGGGTTCAGTCCCACTGTGTGGCATCTTGGGCAAGTGTCTTCTACTATAGCCTCGGGCCGACCAAAGCCTTGTGAGTGGATTTGGTAGACGGAAACTGAAAGAAGCTCGTTGTGTATATGTATATATATATATATGTGTGTGTGTGTGTTTGTCCCTCTAGCATTGCTTGACAACCGATGCTGGTGTTTATGTCCCCGTCACTTAGCGGTTCGGCAAAAGAGACCGATAGAATAAGTACTAGGCTTACACAGAATAAGTCCCGGAGTCAATTTGCTCGACTAAAGGCGGTGCTCCAGCATGGCCGCAGTCAAATGACTGAAACAAGTAAAAGAGTAAATGTCACTGTTCTTCAAGTGGTGTTCTATGTTGCCAATCTTTCATGAAAACATATCTGGTCATGGGGAAACAATACCTTATTTGGAAATTGGAAACAGATGAGGGTTGGTGATAGGAAAGGAATCCAGCCACAGAAAATTCACCTCAAGAAATTCCACTGCTTGGCTCTCTAGTGGGAATGGATAAAAATCTAATGTCTCAGAGAGAATCTATTTTCAGGGAAAAGCTGACATGTGAGAAATTCAAGAGGCACAACAGAGTTTTATATCCAAGTCAGAAGAACTGGTTGCAACTCAGAGAGGATATAAAATTCTGATGTGTCTTTAATTTCTCGCATGTTAACTTTTCCTGAAGATGTTGCACTTTCTATTCCTTTAAGTTCTTTGTACTCATTTTGTCGATTTTACTCTGTGTGTGTGTACATGTGTGTATCTCTCTCTTTCTCAGTAAGCATAGAAATGGTAAATGTAAAGGTATTCTTTAGTTTATTGAAAAGGAAGAGTAAATGGAAACACACCAACAATATCTCCACCAGCACAAAACGCTTTGCCTCCAGCTCCTTTCATAATTACCATTGAAACGGATCCATCTTTCTCCCATTCCTGGAAAATAAGATAAAAATATTACGGAGATGTACTTGCATAGCAAGTGACCTGATCTGAGATTGTGTGCTGGAACGAAAACAATTGCAGCGTGGAAGGTGTTTATAAGCCATTTAAAATAACACACAAAATCCGTTAGATTCACTTCAACATTTAAATTTAATTTGTCAAAATATTTTTGTCGCTTTGAGACCGCGACCTGTTCACTGACAAAATTCTGTGCTGCATATTGTAATATTCAGTGTACCGTAAATAAGGTGGAATTTAAATGTGTTTTTATATTTGAATACCTTACACACTTATGAGACACACATGGTGTTTGGAAGCTGGGTGTATTTCAGGATTTCTTGGTACTTTAGGCATGCCAGGAGCAAACAGTTCTAACAAGCTATCATTCTATTGTATTGAGAGAAAGAGAGTCTTAAACTATTCAATATTTTGAAATCTGGGATAAGTTCCAGTACACCACAATACTTAGTAAAGTGGCCATGAGCAAAAACAGCATCAACAATCACTGCCACCATCACCACTACTGCCACTGCCACCACTGACAACACCATCCTCTATATACTAAATTTTCCATGCTGGCATGGGTTGGAGTGGTCTTTTGAGACCTGGTTTAAAATGCTACTATGCTTGGGAAGCCCTTAATCACTCTCAATGCCAGAATACCATTTGGCAAGAGAGAGAACAACACAGAGAAGGGGGAATGATGATGCTGACTTTCAAGTCCTTTGTTCTTCGCAATGAATGGCTGTTACATATCCAGCCAGCTCCACTCCTCTCAAACCTCAATAGATTCTTCTCCTTCCACATTTGATGTCTGCATCTCACTACTATGCACCACCGTACACTTCATACAGTCTCTATTTTTAGTAGGAGTCAAAAAACTTTTCTGCTGTCAACAAATAGCAAAATGTCCTTGAATTTGTTTTTTTCTTCAGCTACAAAACTATTTCTACAATCCTCTTTCGCATTAATTAGGATATTGATAAATACATACAAAGTATGGAAGTATGGGTGGCCATAGCTGTAACAGCTCACCCCCCTCCCACTTCTGCTCTTATTCTTTCATTTGATATACACCTACTGGCTTTTTCTTGCTTCCATTAACTGTCCCCCACCCTCTCTCTCTCTCTCCTCCTCTCACTTTCATGTTTACTGTTTCACTCCCTCCCCCTCACATAGGACTTAATTCCAACAATGTCATCTCCCCACTAACCTGCTGTTCACTTGTTAGCTTATTCCCTTTGACACTTCAAACCTCTATAAAAGCAAGTGATTATTGTTTACACCCCTTCTCAACAACTAACTACTGTATGACATCATTGTCATTTAACATCCCTGCTGCACAAGGCTCCAGTCATCTGTTTTGACACGGTTTCTACAATTAGATGCCATTTCTAACACTAACCACTTTACAGAGCGTACTGGGTGCTTTTCATGTGACACCAGCATGGGTGCTTTTCATGTGACACCAGCAGAAGTCCTTTCCATGTGGTACCAGCGCTTTTCATGTGTCACCAGCATGGGTGCTTTTCATGTGCCACCAGCACAGATCCTTTCCATGTGGCACCAGCTCAGGTGCTTTTAATGTGGCACCAGCACCAGTGCTTTTCATGTATTACCAGTATGGGTGCTTTTTATGTGCCACCAGCACGAGTGCTTTTTCATATGGAGCCAACATGGGTACTTTTTATGTGACCCCAGCACCCAGAGATTGCCAAGTAGCTTGCAAGGCAATAATGTCCCAGCTGAGAGAGATAGCTGTGTGCTAGGTGAAAGGTTGGAGTACAAGGACAGGAGTAGCTATCTTACTACAGGTAAGATACATTTTAACCCAGTAGGACAAGGATAGAGGAAGGAGGTGGGAGAGAAAGAAAGAAAGAAAAAAAGGGAGTCCATCTATCAATCTGTTAGAGATTACACCATATCTTCCATTTTTTCTGTATCTGTTGCCTGTAATGAGGACACAGAATTTACACAGAGCTAACTTCTTGCCAATCTTACTACCTTATTAAGAAAAGACACTTTCCAGATGGTAACTGAACTTTCTGCTCCCTGTTCTCTCTCTCTCTCTGAGTATTAATTGTTGTAATCTTTGTCATATTGACCTTTAGACTGAAGATCATTATTCTGGTTTGTGTATGTTTTCTGTCATTCTTAGGAAACCAAAACAGATATTAAACACACCTGTCACTAACCTATTGGAATTCACCCAAAATACATTATTTTTTGCTTAACCTAATTCATCCCTCAATACATAATTAAGCTTTTTTAAAAATTAACTGCTTATTAAAATGGTGATGGTAGTAGCAGTAGTAATATGAAATGGCTGACTAGAACAGGTGTACTCACATACGCACTAGTTTTTTTCTTGAAAAATTTGTTTCTGGAAATCTCATTTTAAAATATGTAATGTGATTTTTAGAGAGAGAAAGAGAGAGAGTGAGAGAGTTTGTGTGTGTGTGTGTGTGTGTGTGTGTAAGCTCTTCTTATGCTTCCGTTAAACATTTTATATATTCAAGTGGGTCTCATAAAATATTTATCTTTTATTCTTATACTTGTTTCAGTCATTGAACTGTGGCCATGCTGGGGCACCACCTTGAAGGATTATAATCAAATAGATTGACACCCCACCTACATATTCTATTGGTCACTTTTGCTAAACTGCTAAGTAACAGGGATGTAAACAAACCAAAACCACTTGTCAAATGGTGGTGGTAGGGGAGACACACACTCACACACACACACAATGGATTTCCATACAGTCTCCATCTAGCAACGTCACCCACAAGGCACTGCTTCACTTGGGGCTATAGGTGCTGCACATAGTTGCAAAACAGGCTTCATAATTACATAGCCAAACCCTAACCTATTTATCTTTTTTATAACTAAATAAATAATGCTTTAGCTTCTGCTCATTTCAAAAGAAACCTCACACACACATTTTCTTGACTACGTCAGCATTTAAAGCAAGAATGGTTACATAAAGTCCTGTAATTAATCCTTCCTACCCAACACCCATTTAATATATGCTTTTCTGTTTTTTTTTCAGTCTTTCTTTGCTATGTTTGCAGCTCCACAACCTCCTTTGCTTACAACTCATCAACATACGACCCCTTTCTTCTATTGTTTATCGGTAATATCATTCAGTATAAAACAATGGGAAGGAAAGCAGGTCAACATTGCTTCCCTTTCAGTAGTAATTTTTAGCCCTTGTTTTCTTTCTTTCCTTCTCTATTTCATGAATCCTTCTTTCTCCCTTTCTCTATCTCATACTTTTCACCTTTCTTTCCTATGCAGACATAAACACACACACACACACACACAACAAATTTTATTATATATGTAAAAACCTTCCAGATCATCCTCATCATCATTTAACGTCTGCTTTCCATGCTGGCATGGGTTGGACAGTTTGATAGGTCTGGAAAGCCAGTAGGCTGTGCCAGGCTCCAATCTGATCTGGCAAGGTTTCTACAGCTGGATGCCCTTCCTAATGCCAACCACTCTGAGAGTGTAGTAGTGCTGGCACCTACCCTACAATTTCATTCTAAAACATACAAATCGCACCACTGAAATTTTGAAGCTATGAGATAATGTGTGATTAATTCAAAACAATGTGGAATAAATAAGCTTCACATTTGCCAAAATAATGTGAATGCTAAAGGGTTAATATGTTAAAAGAAAAACTCACTAGCATTTGTTGGTAGATTTTTCTAGTCATTGGTAAAGAAAGAGCATTCAAAGCTTTAGGTCGGTTCAAAGTGACAACACCTTTGTCAGCCACTCTTTCTAGCAGAACATCCATTTCTGAAGAATTCTTTGACATATGGCGAAGGATAGAAAGTTTAGGAGCTTGTAGCAAAACTTGCTTCTGAAAACAAAAAATAAAATATGGAAATGTTAACAATATACATTGAGTGTAACCAGAATTTTGACCAAAGATGGGATCTCATCATTATCATTTAACATCCATCTTCCATGCTGGCATGGGTTGGGTGGTTTGACAGGAACTGGCCAGCATCTATGGCTGGATGCCCTTCCTAATGCCAACCACTTCACAGAATGTACTGGATGCTTTTTATGTAAACTCAGCATGAGTGCTATGTATGTGGAACTGGTGCCAGCGCTTTATATGTGGCACCAGCATGGATGTTTTCAACATGGTGCTGGCATGGGTGCTTTCAATGTGGTACCGGCACGGGTGTTTTTAAACATGTAAGCCACAATGCTGTTATTCATTTTTTTTCCAAGGAAGACTGGAAAGGAACAACATAACATTGCACGTATGATGGCGATGCTTATTTGCAACCCTGACATTATGTCAAGACAGAGGTTGCCAAAGGTGCTGTGCATTGGGACTGAACCTGAGAGCACATACTTAGGAAGCAATCTTCTTAACCACACAGCCAAGCCTGTTACCTACAAATATATAAATAAATAAAAAAACTAAAAAAAAACAAATAAATAAATAAATAAAACAAAGATGATGATATCTTACCAGACATCCAAATGTAAATGCTGATCTGCAACAAAACAGAATGGAAACGGTTAGAAAATAGTGAAATTAAACAATTATAATTTCTAACATTCATACAAGGATACAAGCTTTGACCTTAACCAGTTGAGCATGTCCCTTAGTAGCTGATGATATGGGCATCTCTGATCATGATCAGAAGTCGTGCGGGAGCATCATAGCCATGTGTTGAGAGGAATTCTTTGGGGTTTTGATAATTAACCTTTGGAAATATGGGCGTTTCATTTTACATCCTTAAATAACCCTTATTCAAGGACCTTTTGAGCGGGATGGGTTACTCAACCTGAAGAAAATTCTAACTGGGCCCAACCTACAAGGTCATGCACTATTTATCTTGATATGAGATCACCATGTTGTGATGCATGTACCTAGTGTACCCTTATCAGATGGGTGGTCATGGTGGATATATTTTACCCTAGTGTCACTTTGATGGCATGCACTGCTCTCTCACTCAATCATCATCATCATTGTTTAACGTCTGCTTTCCATGCTGGCATGGGTTAATAATAATAATAATAAATTTCTTTTACCTTAACAACATGATGAATATTCTGTCTGAAAAAGAAAACCATAAAAATCGTTAGGAATTACACAAAAATAGGAATTCCTAAACAAAAATAATTGAATGAATTTATTTTAGTTAATGCTATAAAATCTTTCCAGGATCTATTTTCCTTTTTATTCTTCCAGAGACTGATATAGTCAACTATAAGCCTCCCCAGATAAACATCTGGCCTTGTACCTATATTGAAGTCATCATCCTTTACTGTCTACTTTTCCATGCTTGCATGGATCAGATGGAATTTATCTGAGGCAGATTTTCTAAAGCTGGATGCCATTGCTGTCACCAACCCTCACCTGTTTCTATGCAATGTAATATTTCTCCCCATCAGCAGACATGTTCTTGCAGAATACAGGAAATGAGTGGATTCTCAAACAGTCATCTTATAAACAAATATGAGGTTGCCTCGATGTCTCCACGACAGGATAACCACAGTGGTGATCGATAACCAAACCTGGGGGAAGTGTTTGTTACCTGACATCATTCATAGACAGGTTAATTTCTAAGAAATTAAACCCATTAGATTCCAACTGGACTAATTATTATTGCTGCTGGGACCTGGCTCACCAATCATCATAAAGTTGATCAGTTGTAAGTTGGACAGGTCGCAAGTCATGTGTGTTTGTGTGTGTATATATATATATATCGACGTCGTCGTCGTCGTCGTTTAACGTCCGCTTTCCATGCTAGCATGGGTTGGACGATTTGACTGAGGACTGGTGAAACCGGATGGCAACACCAGGCTCCAGTCTAATTTGGCAGAGTTTCTACAGCTGGATGCCCTACCTAACGCCAGCAGCAATAATAATTAGTCCAGTTGGAATCTAATGGGTTTAATTTCTTAGAAATTAACCTGTCTATGAATATATATATAGGAGTTAGAAAACAGAGAAATCTAATGGATACAAATTAATTTATTAATTAATCAACATATTCACCAATAAATGTTTTATTTCACAAACAAAATTAAAATTACAAAACGTATATAAATATAGAATTTTGCATTTTAAATACCTTTTATGGAAAATCATCAGGGTATACAAAGGACAATACGAATTACATTAGGATATTTTTGGAATACACAGAATATACAGACATGTTTACTCTGTGTGTGTTGTGTATGCAACGCATGTGTTAAAATTATTCCTTTTATTTCAATTCAAATTATTATTATTGAATTGAAATAACAGGAATAATTTTAACACATGCGTTGCATTTTGTTTGTGAAATAAAACAATTGTTGGTGAATCATCATCATCATCATTTAACGTCCGCTTCCCATGCTGGCATGGGTTGGACGGTTTGACTGGGCACTAGTCAGCCAGATGGCTGCACCAATGTTGATTAATTAATAAATTAATTTGTATCCATTAAATCTGTTTTCTAACTCAATATGTTTGATATTTTATGATATTCCATATAATATATTCATTGAAAAATTATCTCTTTAAAAATTAATATATTAAACCAGTGTATCTTGGATAAATACCCCTATAAGAGGTTTGGATATCCTCATTGTGACTATATATATATAGATATATATATATACACACACACACACAATAGGCTTCTTTCAGTTTCCATCAGCCAAATCCACTCACAAGGACTTGATTTGCCTAGAACTATAGTAGACCACACTGCCTATGAATGAAGCAAATGTAGGACCGAGTTTATATTGTTTCTTATGTTTAGTCGCAGGTCAATTCCAAATCGAACATGTCTAAAATCAAAGGACCGAAATCATATCGTATTTTATTATATGTCTATGACAACACTAATCAATAAACCTTTTTAAAAAATTTTTTTTTAAAGACATTGCAGATGTTATTTGATTGGGTAAAAGTGGCTGCTAAATATTATCGGTCGAGCAACCGGGTAGAATAGTGCATCTCAACCTTCTTAATATCTGGGCCAGATCCAAAATGTAGATTTACCGATTTTTTTTAGGGTGCCCCATCAAAAAGCGTAAAACACAACTTAAGGAAAAAATGTATCATGTTTATTGGGGGAAGACTGTCAGGGGTTACCAGAAGGATGTTTGAGGGCCTAAGAACCCTAAGACGCATGCACCCTAAAAACCGTAGTCGGGAACCGCTGGGGGTAGGCGTTTCGTGTATAAACGATGGTGAAGCACTGAGGCATATTTCGTGTAGCTTACAATTCTAAACAATGTAGACAAATGAATTTTACAAAATAAGACAGGATAATATAAATAAAACGATGTCGATAACACTAAAAAAAACAAAACAAAACAAAAAAACGTAGCTATATAAGTTTTAAGAAAAAAATAAAACATCCCATTAGGTGATTGGTGTAATGTAACGTGCGGTACAGTATAGGCTTACTGATTTTATTCGAAGAGCACATCAGTTATAAAGTATACTATTTAAGTGTTAGCAAAAAAATAGTTTATTTCTTTATTCCTAAGGTTTAACATGTCATATAGTATGCTGCTAATGTCCTTCAGAAGCGTATAAACATCTTAGTGTCTTATGTTGCTTAGCAAATGTGTGGCCTCGTGCCAAAACAAGACACTAAGTATACATTAACACACTGTTTGTTATATACGACCTGTGTCGTATATAATAAGACACAGCTTATAAGATAGAACATTTTGATATTAGTCAAGAATTACTTTCGTGAATAATTCTGAGGAAAAAAAAAGCTTGAATAACGAAAAACATTTTTTTCAAGAGCTTACGTAAGATCCAGCCTACAAAAATAAAGAAAAAAACATTTTGGAACGTTTTTAGAATTCGTATTTAAATGGGGGAAAACTCTCCAAAACTTAAGGATTACCAAAACAAGAGATGTAAGAGGTGAACTCGCAGTAAGTTGGGTCCACGTTCGAGTTTCACTTCCTAACCGAAGCCATTCGACTTCACTTAACACTGAAAATGAATGAATACCACAATTTCTTATTCGATTTCCGATACAACAGAGCTCTGCGCCTAGTAAAAAAACCCCATACAAACTAATATTTGTTAAGTCGTCCAGAATAAACAATCGCGAATAATTGAGCCGAAAAGCAAGCGTAATCCTACCAAGGTCGATACCCTGTAGACCTTTACGATCTATTAATATAAGTAGTAAGGACAGCATGTCGGGTGGTTTCAACTGACTACATTACTAGTTGATTTCAAGAAATTGGTCAAGTGTGTTTGTATAGTGGATTGGAACAAAATATAATCTGATATTTTTACAGTCGAGTGAGAGAAGAAAGAAAGACAACAGCGACGACATACCTGGGAGGTACGAACGGAAGCACTTTGTTTTGGAAGTCTTTTGTAAAATAAGGTAGGAAAGGTAGTAATGTTGTGATAAAGCATGGAGAGTGACTCGAGCAAGTTCTTGAAGGAATTGCCGGTGCCAGAGAAATTCGAAGAGAAGCAGATACGAATACAGAACTTCGTTCAACGACAACACACGTTAAAAAACAAAGTCGTACTTGTTACGGTAGGTTGCAATCATTTCCACTAATCAATCAATTCTTTCATTCATTCATATTTCCCATAATGGATAATATTATTTAAATTGTCACTGAATTTTATGTTGATTTGCATTTATATCTATTCCGCGGCCTGTTTTTAATTTACATGCATGTATGTGCGTGTGCATGTATGTATATATATATATATACATACATATATATATATATATATATATATATATATATATATATATATATGTATATGTGTGTGTTGGTGCAAGGAGGAAGAATAGGAACTCAAAACATGAGTATATATATATTTTAAATTAATATTTAGCAGAAGCAACAGAGTGACTCAAGGTCTGAAAGTTTCGTGCGTTGGCACTTATCAAACTAGTTTACATATGTTTCGTCTTAACTGTCGGAAAAGGAAGTATTCAAAACCATAGCAGAGATTAATAATATATGTAATTATGCTCAAGTCAGCCTCTACCAAGATTATATATAATTTACACACACACACTGGACACATATTCTGATTGTACTAAATGATGATGTTAAATATTCCCGGCATCTTTATAACTCATGTATCACGATTTGATTTGATCTGATCGTAATTTGTTTTGAAATCTAATAATACGCACTCATAAACAAATAGTAAATCTAGTTAAAGAATTGTGTGGAAAGTTTGTGTATTTATTTTAAAGTAATGGTTATGCCAGAGCAGTTGGTTCAGTGCGGTACCTTGTACTTAACTACCTCCCCTATGACAACCACCTTACGCCACTGGTGTTCATTAAACGATATTTATTCCATCGCTGGATGGAATACTTTTTATGTTGATCCCACAAATAACGGAACAATGTGTATATATATATATATATATATATATATATATATATATTCGCATCGTTTAAGTAACACATTTCAACCGCTCCATTTGAGTTGGCGTATGGTTTGAAACCAGTTTTTCAAGCGTTTGATTTTAGTGTCCATGTTTGAAGGTGACACGCAGTTATGAATGGAGTCATCATAAAATTTACGAGTATGCTGCTCTAAGAATATTCCATGGGCTTGACAGAAGTGGTGGTGGTGGTGGTGGGGGAGATTCCAGCTTTGCTATTACTACTGTTCATCAACTAAGCTCAACTATATTACTTAGTGGAAATAATGCAGTTGTCTATAGCTAAGCAGACATTCTTAATGAAGCTATTTTTCATCATTTCGTAATATTTTCCACTTTCTATATATACATTTAAAGAAAGCCATCGCTGATCAATAGACGCCGTCAGGTTGTTATTTGAAGTTTATGTTGTGATTTGTTGTTTTGTCCCAGATTAGCTCCGACTGAGATTTATGGAAGACATTTCATCAGTAACCGGCTTTTTTCCCCACCCCGGGCCTGGCTAAAACTATATCATCTAATGTATCTTTTTCTTTTTAGATTGTAGGGTTTACGGTTTAAGGGAAATTCGACTGCTATTTCAAACAACTCGAGGCTTGCTCATTGATTCAGGTGCATGAGGTCAATACTGGCTGGATAGCACTGGCATTCCAGTCTTGACCGTCACATCGTTTTCCGAAATACGCCGCCCCCACATTTTTTTAAGCAGTAGGAAGTGACTTGAGTGAGATTCGGCGGTTATTTTTTGCATATCGAACAACCATAGCGGCCCCTTGTTTTGTTTACTCGGATGTTTATTTAATATGTAGACACACGTATAGGCGGCTGTGTTCAAGACGCTTCCTTCTCAATCATGTGGTCTTGGTTTGGTCTTAACTGTCTTGAGTTTAGTCCCACTACGTGAAACCTTGGGCAAGTGTTTTCTACTTTGGCCGACCAAAGCCTTGTGAGTTGATTTGGTGGACGGAAACTGAAAGAAGTCCATCAAACAGGTTGAGAGAATTCTTGTCTCTGGTTGGAAAAGAGTCGATGGAACATTCGGATTGGATGGTTCGTTCCCTGCGTTCCTTTCCACACGTCATGTTTCTAAGATATTAACATGAATTGCGCACGTCACTGTCATGGTGACATACTTTTAGGTGGTATCTTTTTTTTGCCTCCTATTTGTTGCAGTCTTTAGACTGCGGCCATGCTGGGGCACTGCTTTGAAGGGTTTAGTCGAGCATATCGACCCTGCCCTCCGTACTCATTTTCAAGTCTGGTACTTATTCTATCAGTCTCTTTTGCCGAACTGCTGAGTTATGAGGACGTACACAAATCATCATCGGTTGTCCGTCGGTAGTGGTATGACGGACACACATATACGACAGGCTTCTTTCAGTTTCCGTCTACCAAATCCACCTACAAGGCTTTGGTCAGCCCACTGCTATAGTAGAAGGCACTTGCCCAAGGTGTTGCCCTGTGGGATTGAACCTAAGATCGCATGGTTGGGAAGCAAGCTTCTTAACCACACAACCACATCTGCACCCATAAGTACATCCAGATCATAAATAAACATCCAAATAAACCATAGAAAAGTGAATGGCTACTCAGGTTTTATTATTTTATCCAATCCTTTATTGTTTACCTGAATTAAATGCTTCTTAGAGGGCATTTTCTGATTTCCATGTCTAGTCGAATATTCCTAAGCTTGAAAACTGTTGATAGTACTAGTAAATATTAAGAAAGAAATTCTATGGTTCGTGGGCCACCTTTCTCGTTTTCTATAGTTTATTTATTCATTGTCATATCAATCATGAAACTACAATGGTTTCTTTTCTAATCTTGAAGTTGTTAATACAGAGCTATCTCTCTCTACTTAAGGCTACTCTATTTACTCTGTCTTCCCCCCACTATGACTATTGTTACTGCCGAGACAATGACAAGACCTCTATTTGACCTGCAAGTCCTCTTAAAATCGCTCCCACATTTTGTCATCTTAAAAAAGAAAGTACACGTTTGATAATGTTGTCCTGGATAAATTGCATAAAATGACAATCCATGCCAGCATGAAAAACAGACGTTAAATGATCAGGATAATATGAATATAACTGGAACATTTTTGTCAAGTGTCTGTCAAGCTAAACAGTTACTGATATACCACCTTTGAGCCATATACTAAGCATTTTCTCTCATCCTTTCATCACCGAATCTCTGTCTTTCAAAAGCCACGCTAAACTTATAAAGTCATCACCATCTGAAGCACTAAGGATCTAAAGAGGTTATGGGTCCTTCTCCATTTCTTAGACTAACCGCTTGCAAACTAATATGTTAATTTATATCAAAAGCCAATGTCAAGCTGTTAATCCATGTTTCTTTTATTCTGTGGATCAATAATTACCTTGATCTTTATTGTTGCTCAAACAAATATCTTTCTATTCACTGGACATTCTGAGATATAGGTTTACATTCAGCTTTTCGTTAAGCTTCATATCAAACCTATTTATGTCTACAAATTCTGAATCATTGAGAGCTGGAAAGAGGCTTGAAGAGTATGGATATACTGATCAACAACAAATCTAAGACAGAGATATGGTGACCTCAATAACACTGGTGTCATGAAAAAAAGCAACAAAAGAAAAGCACCCCAAACACTGTAATGTGGTTGGGATTAGAAAGGGCACCCAGCCATAGAAACTATACCAAAGTAGACATTGGACCCATTTGATTCTGTCAAACTGTCCGACCCATTGCTAAGCACAGAACATGGATGTTAAGTGGTGATGATGATGACATTACACATACTACATTATCATCGTCGTTTAACATCCGCTTTCCATGCTAGCATGGGTTGGACGATTTGACTGAGGACTGGCGAAACCGGATGGCTACACCAGGCTCCAATCTGATTTGGCAGAGTTTCTACGGCTGGATGCCCTTCCTAACGCCAACCACTCAGAGAGTGTAGTGGGTGCTTTTACGTATCACCCGCACGAAGGCCAGTCAGGCGGTACTGGCACTACATGTATTTAAAAATTTTTGACTGAATGTGAGGATTTATTTAGGTACATGGACAGTTTCAATCAATGAGGGACTACAAAATTGTTGTAGGGGAATTTACACAAATGAAATGAAGTGGCTATAATGGGGGAATTAAGAACCTTATCTTAGACATTAACTATACAGCCCTTACCTACAGTTATTTGTTAAGTTTAGTTATTTTAATATAGATCAGATTATTCTATGACTTAAGCAAATCTTCTGTTGTCAAAACAATGTCTTTGCTACTTGTAACATTTGTTAGTCGACTGAGGCACAAGCTGGGAACAGGAGTGTTTCACTATCTCTCACTGTTTTAGCTTTATTATATATAGCCTAGCTTTCTGAGACCTAATTTCTGTTCTAGCTTCATTATATATCATCTAGCTCACTGTCCTTTCTCTAAAGTTTTGATGTAACTGTTTTGTTTAATCAGAATTTTAAAGTTTCATTGCTCCTATATATATATAGCAGTGCTCTTATATATAACCCAAATACATCCATGCTTGTATACAGCCAAATTTGTTGGCTATATTAGAAGTTTGCTTCTAATTAAATTCCCTATCCCTTGTCCTTGTTTTCTGTATTATTTATAAAACAAGATGTTTTAACACCTCAGTTAAAATAAACATAGATGGGTAACATCTGTCTTATAAATTTTATAAGAAATGTTCACAAATCAAGCAGTAGTGGGGAACAAAGATACACACACAAATATATGATGGGCTTCTTTCAGTTTCTCTCTGCCAAATCCATCCACAGAGCTTTGGTCGGCCTGGGACTATAGTAGTAGATACTTGCCCAAAGTCCCGCTCAGTGGGATTGAACCTGGGAACTGTATGGTTGGGAAATAAACTTCTTACCACGCAGCCAAATCTTTTTTCCAGAAAACTGCCTGAAAAAAATTGACCTGGGTCCTATATGGGAAGTTAGGTCGCCTCTAAGCTATAATGCACTAAAACCCCTTTTTCTGAATCTGCGTCGCACAAATTGGAGTGTGTCTTTTATGCCATCAAATACGTTTCGTCATATACCGGACAATTGACCACGTCCAACGCTTAGATTTAAAGGGAAATAACTCAAGAGAGTTCTCTGAATTTTATTAGTCGATACAGTTTCTAGATTAACCGCAAGAATATTGTCAAACAGATTAATCTCGTGCATGATAATTGGATCATAATAGTTAAAAAATAAAAAAACAAAATTTTCTGCAATTTGTGGCGGGGAATACAATCGTGTATATTGGCTCGAATACTTCACTGGTTCTCTATTTTATTGACTCCTGGAAGGACGGAAGTTGTCCTTGGTGAGAGTTTTACTCGGAAATATGAAGGGCCGTAACTAAGTAACACAAATATTTTGTCTCATGCTCTAACGTTTTTTTCAATCCACAGCCATTTGCTAAATAATAATAATAACGAGCACTCAGAGAGCGCAAACCTCCGCCAAGGCAACACTAGCGTCCTCTCAACTATTAGCGGGAGATGATTTTTAAAATGAGAATATCTGAAATAAACTCCACTGCTCTCACAAACGAGAATACTAAAAATATACCCGGCTGCTCTCAATAATTAAGTATGAAAAAGCCTGGAAAAACAATCCAGAATCCTTGTCCAGTATCTGATCGATCCCAAAATGTAATCAATTCGTGCCAGTCACGAGGCTAAACATCCCTGAAAGCTTCATCCAAATGCATCCAGCGATTCTTGAGATATTTTGTCCAATGACAAACAAACAAACACAACTGAAAACAATACCTCCACCTTCGCTAAGGCGGAGGTAATAATCCTTTGTGCTATAGGCACAAGGCCTGAAAATTGTGGGGAGGAGTAAGTCGATTACATTGACCCCAGTGCTCAACTGATACTTATTTTATCAACCTTAAAAGGATGAGAGGCAAAATCGACCTCAGCAGAATTTGAGCTCAGAACATAAGGGCAGATGAAACGCCGCTAAGCATTTTGTTCAGCGTGCTAACGAGTCTTCCAGCTTGCAAATAATACTAATGATTCTCATCGTTTGTAACATAGGCACAAGACCTGAAATTTTGGTGGGAGAGGGTTAGTCGATTGCATCGATCCTAGCGCTCAACTGGCCCTTATTTTATCGATCTTGAAGGGACGTAAAGCAAGATCAACTTCAACATTATTTGAACTCAGAATGTAAAGAGCTAGAAGAAATGTTGCTAAGCATTTTGTCATGTGTTCTGATAGTTTGGTCAGCTTGCTGCCATAAGAATAATAATGGTCTCAGATTTTGATACAAGGTCAGCAATTTCAGGAGAAGGCCGAAGTCGATTACATCAATCCCAGTGTTCAACAGTTATACATTTTATCGATCCTGAAAGAATGAAAGGCAAAATCGGCTTTGGTGAAATTTGAACTCAGAATGCAAAAACAGATGAAATACCACTTTATCCGGCATGCTAATGATGCTGCCATAATAATGAGAAGACGAAATTAAGGATAATCATATGTTGAAATTTTGAAGTTGTTTAAAAGTTATCAGCATGAAATATAAAATATATTTCTAATCCACACAAATCCTATATTTAATGACAGCTTATCTCACAATAATCATGAGCTGGCTCAAGTTAAATGAAAATATGGATAAAATAAAATTCAAACTAAATTTATGTATCTATATCATATGTGGATTATACCACATTTTGCAATGTTTGATATATTTTGGAGAATTAATATATGTTGTTAAATTTAATTTCTTCTGTTTCTGTTGTTAAAATGTACTGTTAGGATTAATGGTGCTAAATGGTTGTCCTAAAAGGAGGAATAGAAGAAAGTCTGTAACAAGGAACAGGATTGGAAAATTAGATGGGAAATATATCAAGTACATATGTGCGTAGCTGTGTGGTAAGAAGTTTGCTTCCCAGTCACATGGTGTTGTGTTCAGTCACACCACATAGTACCTTGGCCTCAGGTCACCCAAAGCTTTGTGAGTGAATTTGATTAAAGGAAACTGGAAGAGGTCTGATGTATGTATGTGTGTATATATGTGTGTGTATGTGTGTGTGAGAGTGTTATTGTCTCCTTGCCGTGACTTCAGGTGATAGCTGTAAATGTCGCTAACAAGCAAGTGATGTCCTTTGTTTCCAATCTTCTGTGAAAACAATATCTGCTCATGGGGAATATTACCTTCCTTGAAAACAAGTTAGCAATAGGAAGGGCATCAGGCTATAACAAATCCGCCTCAAATGAATTCCATGCAAGTATGGAAAAGTGAATGGCAAACAATGATTTTATAAATATATGCTAATAAAGAGCTAAGAATTTGGAAACTTTCGGAGTTGTCTCCCTTGTTTAGCCAGCAAATAGTTGTTGGTCAAACCTTAAGGCTTATACTTGGTCACTATTATTTCTGAAATTGAAAACGAAAGATAAAGTCTTTATAACATAAATATGTGGGCCAGAGTCTCTTGATAATTACCTACTAATTAACACCAGAATACAATATATAGAGGAAAAAAATAGGTAGGAACAAATCAATACTGTGAACTCAATGCAAATGATGGTTATAGAAAAAAAAGTACAGTGGATGTTCCCGGCATACTGATTAAGAAGCAGGGCTTCATACATAACGGAAGCACTAGCTTGAGCCCTTCACTCTTGATGGAGCTATGACTTTTTCTCCAATCTCTTGATTCTGGGCTGTCTTCTCTTCTCCCTGGTCTGGTTGGTTTTTGAATTGACGTTTCTCTAACTTTACTTTCTTCTAGATGGTGGGATAGGGGTGTTGGCTCTAACTGAACCCATTTTTACCTCTGGGTAGAGGTGGTCCCTATTAGTCTGGTCTCCATCCTTTGATGTATCCAACAGGGGAGGCTCCACCAGGGGCTTGCACTCTGCTGCCGTAGCTCCCAAAGTCATACTGCACTGCAACAAGGACTGGACTTTGAGGTAATTAATTGTTGGAACACTCCTTAGATTGGTCATTATTAGATGAAGACAGGTATCTGAGGCACAGGCGTGGGTGGGTGTGAAGAAGCTTGCTTCCCACCCACATGGTTCTGAGTTCAGTCCCACCACATGGCACTTTGGGCAAGTGTCTTCCATTATATACTCTGGCTGACCAAACTCTTGTGAGTGAATTTGCTTGACAACCAGTGTTGGTATGTTTATGACCACATAACTTAGCAGTTTGGCAAAAGTGACCTATGTAATAATTAGCAAGCTTTTTTTTTTAAAATAAGTATTAGAGTAGATCCATTCAACTAAGAATTCTTCAAGATGGTGCCTCAGCATGACCACAAGTAAAAAAAAAAAATATTTTTCCTAATGTGAGATGAAGTTAGATGATGTGAGATATTTATCCTCTTTACTATTATAAACAACCACTTATCTCCACTGATTATATCAGTCTGGATTATTTACACTTGTAATATCAATCCAATGTCAGTGGTTTCCAACCTTTTCTATATCCAGGCCAAATCCAGAACTTGGGCCACACCATAAAAAGTAAAATGCAAATCAGCCAAAGAAAAATTGATTATATTTATGCATGAGTCCCACATGAAGCCCTGGTAGACGCGATTAAGAACTGTTCTACATACTTGTTCAACTTACTAATGAGTCCTTCAACTCTTCCTAAATTTAACCCTATTGTCGAAAAAAAAAAGGGACATATTGAATAATGTTGTCCTTGATACACTGGCTGAAAAGAAGAGACGAGGTTGTCACGGTTAGAACGCCTGTAATCATAGCTCTTTTGGATGAGAGTTCTGGTTTAGACTAGCCCTGACCCACAATCTATAATGGTAAAAACACAATCAATTTTTACGGCCTATCAAGGGAAATAACTTTCAGGGGTTCAACAATTTTTCCTTTTCTGTTCCTCGTTTTCATTCACAGGTAAACATGACTCGTGTGGCATGATTTGGGTAAAATAAGTTAAAGGTCAGAGCTATCCATACTCAGTACTACAATCATGATTACATTGCTCAGGTTAGTTGATAGGCTGTTTGGTTTCGTTTTGGACAGACCTATTTTGTTAGAAATGGTGCCAAAGTATAATAATCCTTTTTATGTAGAAAGTTAGAAGAACTTGACTCCTTGGTTTTCTTATCAATGCTGCCAAAGACCAGTGGTTGTGAGGCAGTGTTTGGTATTATGAGAGCCAGGAGTTAATGTTGCTTGAGAACATTATTATAATCACATGGAGTGGCTGTATGGTAAGTAGCTTGCTAACCAACCACATGGTTCCGGGTTCAGTCTCACTGCCTGGCACATTGGGCAAGTGTCTTCTACTATAGTCTCTGGCTGGCCAAAGCCTTGTGAGTGAATTAGGTTGATAGAAACTGAAAGAGGCCCATCGTGTATATATATATATATATATATATATATATATATATATATGTGTGTGTGTGTGTGTGTAAGTCCATGTTGTGTGTCTGTGTTTGTTCCCCCTCTATCATTTGACAACTGATGTTGGTGTGTTTGCATCCCAGTAACTTAGCGGTTCAGCAAAAGAGACCGATAGAATAAGTACTAGGCTTAGAAAGAGTAAGTCCGGGGGTCGATTTGTTCAACTAAAGGCGATGCTCCAGCATGGCTGCAGTCAAATGACTGAAACAGGTAGAAGAATCTGGATTATAAGATTTGATTATACAATGTATTTGAAATTTGTTCAATATTTTTTGGGAAGCGTAGTTGGTTGAGTGGAGGAGATGTTAACTAAGGGCTGAAAGATTGGTGGTTGATGGTTCCTGGAGAGGCAGATACTGTATTTTTTGGTATACAAGTCAACGTAGGCGCGGGAGTGGCTGTGTGGTAAGTAGCTTGCTTACCAACCACATGGTTCTGGGTTCAGTCCCACTGCGTGGCACCTTGGGCAAGTGTCTTCTACTATAGTCTCTGGCTGACCAAAGCCTTGTGAGTGGATTTGGAAGATGGAAACTGAAAGAAGCCTGTCGTATATATGTATATATATGTATATGTATGTGTGTGTATATGTTTGTGTGTCTGTGTTTGTCCCCCCCAACATCGCTTGACAACCAATGCTGGTGTGTTTACGTCCCCGTAACTTAGCGGTTCGGCAAAAGAGACCGATACAATAAGTACTAGGCTTCCAAAGAATAAGTCCCGGGGTCGATTTGCTCGACTAAAGGTGGTGCTCCAGCATGGCTGCAGTCAAATGACTGAAACAAATAAAAGAGTAAAGAGTAGTATATAGTGTAAATATTGAAACAGCACCATCCCTATCTTTCCAAATCTTGCTGCATTTCACATGGAATTTTTGGTCCACCAAAGTTGTCTTGGTGTTTAAGTCAACCTATCTTTTTTTACTGTCAATTTTGGTCTGAAAAATTTGATTTGTATGGTGGAAAATATGATATGTCATATAACTAGCATTTATTTAACTTGCAGATCTGATTTCAATGCTCTCAAAGTAGTTTGGGGGGGGGGGGATGTGGTTTAGCCATTCAAACTAACTTACTGTAGATGATGCAATTGGAGTTTAAAGGGTTTCCCTCTTAAGACACAAAGGGTTTTAGAAATCTCTGCTTTATATATTTATCATAATCATTTATTTACAGGTTTGTGTTATATAAATTGCATTTTCTAAGTACCTCATTGTTGTGTTTACCTTTTTATTTATTTTTAGTCTGGAGGTACCATTGTTCCATTAGAAAGCCGAACTGTACGTTTTATTGACAACTTCAGCCAGGGGACTCGTGGATCAGCATCAGCCGAGTATCCTTATTCTGTGTTTTTTTTTTTTAAACTTTATACTATTCTAATTTATATTTGTTTTTACTATTTTCAAAATGATGTCTTGTTTAGTAACTTTGATAGAATCTAAGACAGAAAAAGGCAAAAAAAAAAAATGTGTTAGCAAAAGGGAAAGTAGACTAACTGGCCTCAAGCATCAATACTTAAATGAAATCAATGGACTGACTAATTCTACCATATAATAATAACATTGAAAAATAGCTTAGGAATGAGAGCTCAGGTTTGAAATTTCCCCAAGACACCTGATGAAGGCTGGAGGGTATATCAGCCGAAACATTGTGTTAACAACAAACAAGATGAGGACAAATATCTGTCAGATGTAAATAATGTAATTCTACCATATATCAGTGAAAAGATGCTGATGGAAAATATTGAAAGGAATTTGGAATTTAAAATCTAATTTAAATTTCCATACTTAAAGGATTTGGAGGAAAGGACGTGAGAGAAGGGAGACTTAATATACATTATAAACAGAACTTTGACTGATGCATCTACTATTGAAAAGACAAAAAAAAAATTGTAATTCTCATGCTTTACCCACAGAATAGCAAGAAAGATTAAAAAATACTTTATTGGTTGGAGGTGTCCATCAATGGAGGGTCAAATCTATTTACTTTAGCTTGCTCACTTTGCTACCACATGGTTTCAGATTTGATCCCACTGCATGGCACCTCAGGTAAATGTCTTCTACAAAAGGCATTGATATCCCCAGGCTGATCAATGCTTTGTGAATGAATTTGGTAAGCAGAACCTGCAGGAAGCCTGTCATATGGATGTGTGTGAATATTTATGTTCCACATGTCACCCACTGCTTAAGCAAAATGATAATGACATTATGGTTTGTCTCTCTGCACTTTCAAAGGTTTCTAGAAAAAAACTTTCTTGCTTAAAATGGCTAAAGTTTGGTAAAAAGAAGAGCATTTGTTCATTTTTATTTGTTTTTACATGTTTTTTTTTATACTAGCATCTGGCCATAGAATCCTGCCTCAGATTCTCATCAAATTCTTGTTAGCATAGGAAAAAAACAAATGCTAAGGAAATTAATAAATTCACTAACCATTTAACATTCTTTCCAATATCAGCTTAAATTGAAGTTTCAAGGAAACTTTCCCTCATCTGATCTCATCTTGAAAATTTACCATTTTACATTTATTTATTTAAAAAAAGCAAACCCAGTGATTTTACAAAAGGCAAATGTTATTTTCATTTAATTTGTAAATAGATATTTTCTCAATAGTGGTTATGCAGTGATATTCTTACACAGAAACGGCTCTCTTGAGCCATATTCTCGCAATTTTTCACGCAAAAATCTACTTGATTTTCTTGAATTCCGTGAAGATGGCCAGACACAGTCACTTGCAGGTAAGTTTAATTAAAAATACTTCATTATCACATTAATACTTTACTGTTACTTTTGTTTGTCTTTTCACCCTTTAGCATTCATATTATTCTGTCCAAAGTAATGCCTTTTTATCCACATTGTTTTGAATTAATCAGGCATTATCCTGTAGGTTTGAGGGATTTTGATAATGTGATTGTTTATTTTTAGAATGACATGGCAAGGTAGGTTTGAGAGGCTGGATCTGGCTAGTTTTAACATAAAACAGGTAGAATATTTGGACCAGACATGGCTGGCTTGAATGCTAAAGGCTTAAAGAAATGTTGAAAAACCTTTCTCTAAATTTTAAAAGTTACATTGATTTTCCACATGGTCTAAGGTGAAGGCTTCCAAAGTGGAAGTTCTCAAACCAACAGAACTCCCTCCGTGCAATCTCATAACCAATTAGAAACAGCAGCCAAATCTCTATTTGGAATGTCATCTCATGGGTATTCTGATAAGGAATTCTTCTTGATCATAGGTTTACTCAGTAAAAGACTGACCTTGGGCTAAACACGTTTTATATCTTAGCCAAATTATGAAGTTGTTTTTTTTTTTTGCAAGAACTGCCAACTGCTTCAATCAGTTTTTTTTTTTTTTGTTTATTTGTCTTAATTCTCTTATGCTTATTGTGTTTGTTTATATGTTTACTTTTCTTCTTTCCTGTACATAGTGCAAGGCAAGTACGAGGAGAAAATTAGCAAGATATTACGCATCTATCAAAAGGTAACACTTTCTGAAATGCTACTATCAGTAGATTTTACAACGTTGAGTGAGTATTTATATTTACTCCGCATAGCAGCTCTGGCACTAAAAACTCTCCACCTCAACGCTATGCTCTATCTTGCAGCAGCTGTGTCTGACTTCTATATTCCCAAAGATCAAATGGTATGGATGCTGTTTTATCTTATCTTTTTATCTTCTCTTCAAATCTGATAATCTTGCTTGTTTAACTCTTTTGATACTAACCTGTCTATGACAATCACCTCACATGTTGCTCTACATATTTTGTCTGTGGGGAAAAAGAATTAGGTTCTTGTGACTGGAACACGTTTAATCACAGCTCTGATCAGTCAAGGCTGATCAGGGACTAATCAACAACAACACTCAATAACACTTATAGCATCTGTTATCATCTATGTCAGTGGTTCTCAACTAGGGTCCACATGGCCCTTCAGGGTCCACATAAGATTTTGTTGCAATAAGATTTATCTGCAATAAATTGTTTATAGTTCTGCTATACACAAAATATTTTATCAATTTTTAAAACATACAATTTATAATAATGTTTAATTATAAAAAATATAATTGGATTTTTTAAACATTGACTGACTCTGGGAGTCCATTTGAGATAAATGGGAACCAAAGGGGTCCATAGGTAAAAAAATGATTTAAGAACCACTGATTTAGATCAATCAGGGGCAATCAAAGTGCAGCCTGTGGGACTTTGTGAATGACATGCCTAACAGTAAATTACCTTGAATTTTTTTTTTAATTGTATGGCTCACCTGATAATGAGCCATGTCTCACATGGCCCACTTCTCGAGAAAGGTTGCCCATGCATTATCTAAATCGATGTTGTTTAACCCCATTCAGTCTTGGTTGATAGAGATCTATGATAAAAAAAAAAAAATCCAACCATAAC
The DNA here is from genome assembly GCF_046866305.1 of Octopus bimaculoides. Lineage (NCBI taxonomy): Eukaryota > Metazoa > Mollusca > Cephalopoda > Octopoda > Octopodidae > Octopus > Octopus bimaculoides. The sequence goes on from NC_142943.1 coordinate 48,334,243, forward strand.
CATATCATTTTTTTCTTTATTTTTTCAGGCATTGTTTATTTAGGACTACATTATCCAACATGTTCTTTTGTTTTAAAGTTATTTGGCCATGATTTGAGGGAAATCATCTTGCTATTTCTAAGATGTTGATTGACCATTTAGAACCCCTCTCTCCCTTGAAATAGTTTCTATATTGCTGCCATGTTAACTGATATTTACTGTCTCCTTTTGTAGCCAGAACACAAAATCCAGTCCTCAAATGGCTCTCTACAATTATCTCTTCAATTGGTTCCTAAATTATTGGAACCACTTGTCAAAGACTGGGCACCAGATGCTTTTATAATTTCTTTTAAGGTCAGTAACATTTCAGTATATTGCACATTTTCAATCAAAATACATATACTTGACTAGTACATCATCGTCATCTTCATCATCATCATCTAATGTCCATGTTCCATTCTGGCATGAACCTGGAACCTTGGGAACCTTCTTAGCTATTCAACTATTACTGTGTCCAGTGCAAAGCTAATGTGAAATAAATTTCCCTTTGGATAAGATGATAATCTGTGTGCATGCAGATGATCCATTTCCTAGAGCCAGAGAAGTGAGATGTGTCGAATTAAGATATACAACCTGACTTATACAGGTGGCAAACTGGCAGAGTTGTTAAATTGTAGAACAAAATGTCATGTAATATTTGAGTTCACTGCATTCTGAGTTCAAACCCTGACAAAGTCAACTTCTTAACCACAATGCACCTTCCTCCTTAAATGAAACATGTTCTTTTTTTTTTTTTTCCTTTTTTTTGTCTTTCCATGTTATGGATTTTAATTTAAAGCAAATTCATAACAAAAATGTCTTTTTGTTACTTTTAGTTAGAAACTAACAGAAGTTTGCTGATATCGAAATCAAAAGCAGCTCTAGAAAAATATCAACACCAGGTAAGGAAACAAAATATTTTCCTATATTGTTAGGGAAATTTTCTGGAGATACTTTTTTTCAAAATTTGATACCTTAGACTATTCACCCTATTTTCTAGTATTTAATTCAATGTAGTATATAGTGCAAATATGTAGTGTAAACATTCAAGTATCATCATTACCTTTCCAAACTCTGCTGCATTTCACCTGGAATCTTTGGTCTTCCAAAGTCATCTTGAGTATATAAGTTTAACTACATTTTAAGCTGTAAATGTTGGCCCATAAAATTTGACTTGTATGCTAGAAAATATGGTAATGATAGCTCAAGTTTAAAAGACTGTTACCTGAAAAGTGAGACTGCTAACTCTCAATGTCAAGGCAAGTGTGGTCATGTATCTCTAAAAACTACAAACTCTACATATATACACTGTACAGGTTTGGCCAGAAGTCACCTGGCAGTAAATCACAACCATTTAGTTCCAAGATTTATTTATGTTTAACAACTGAAGGAATTTAATAAAAGCACCTAAATATGAAACATCATGAAAATTGTTCAAACTGAAGTCCTTCTTGAGCGACACATTTTTCCATTCGAGTCAATACAGAATTACAAATATTATTTATGGAGTTTTGATTTACTTTTGGCCAACCTTGTATAAATAGAAATTAGAGACTTAGAGGAGATGGAGGATGATATGTATAATTCATCATATGTACAGTGTAAGTTTTATATATAATTCTGGATAGATTTCAGCTGTAACTGCTTAAAGCAGGGTTGACAGCAGGATGCTGTGAACCTCTTTTAACTTCTGTGCTTCAATATGTTGTACTTTAAAATATATATCATGTATATGAAGAACACACCATATTTACTCATGTGTAAGTTGCACTGTTTTTATTTGATTTTAACTGAAAAAAAACTGGGATTCAATCTATACACATTGCAAACCTAAAACTGAAAGGAAAAAAAAATTGTACCAAAATTTAACACTAAATTAGGAGTGCAACTTATACATGAGAAAATTTGGTTAATTGCTGAAACCTCTTCATTTGGTAATGTTTACTTTCTCTTCATTCTTTCCTTCCACTGTATTCTTCTTTCAATCTGTTCTTTTCCATTGTATCTTTCTACTCTGTTCCTCTCTATATATTCCATATTTCTTTTTCTCTAATCTTTCTTCCTCTCTCTATTCTTTCAATAAATATCGTTTTCATTTTCTATAATTTTCCAGTTAGTCATTGCCAACCTTCTTGAGACAAGGAAAGAAGAGGTGATTCTAGTTACCAAAGACTCCTCAAAACCAATCATGCTGTCTGCCGAATGTCTTTCACAAGGAATTGAAATAGAAGAGCTCATTATCAAAGAGTTGATAGCCAGACACAATGAAATGTTAAACAATAAATAATCCTTTATAGGGATGAGGGGGCAGGATTGGTTCGTCTGCAATCAGTTCTTCAACATTCTGCTACGTCTCATTAGTTTGAAGAATGAAGTTTTATAGAAACTGTGATTTTGTAATTCTGCTGTAAATTTTATTTTTCAAGTAGAATCTTATTACCATGCATATGTATAATTTTTGCACGCTAGATCTGAACGACTGACTTGTGGAAGTGACTGAGATTACTGTATAAGGAAGCTAAATGTAGTGTTAGTGTTGGCAGTGATGCCAGTAAGGAATTTGGTGTATCAGAGCATAAGGATTTACCAAGGGCTAGACTTTGTTGTCCGGTTTTCTTTGGTATTATTTTCTTTGTGTGTGTGTGTATGTATGTTGATAAGGGATTACAGGAATTGATGGTTGCATATAAAAACGTTGCACAGAAACAGACTGTTCAACACCTTGTTGAAATACAAGAAAAATTTGGGAAAAGTTGGCTGGGGTCTACAGTTTTAAAGGTGGACATAGGCATAGATTAGAGTATTAGTTTGTAGTCTGATGTTCTCAAAACTTCATTAACAACAGAGTCTTAACTGTGTGTAGAAGAAGAAAGTGAGCACTTGTAGTCTGTAATAATAAGTGATGACAATGATGGCTCTCCTGTACCTGGAGGTCTTCTGACTAGTGTCTCCAATCAAGGACTCACATAGACCCAGGTTCATTGATCAGCAAAGAAATAATAATAATAATATTCAGGGACCTTTTCTGCAGAATGAGCTGCTCGACCTGAAGGAAATTCTAACTGGGCTCCACCTTCAAGGTCATGCGCTGTTCATCTTGATATGAAATCATCATGTCATGCACATATGGTTGTGATGCATGTGCCTGGTGTACCCTTATCAAATGGGTAGTCATGATGGGCATACTGGGCTTCGTATATTTGTACCCCAGTGTCACTTTGATGGCATGCATTGCTCTCACATTCAATAATAATTCTTTCTGATTTTGGCTCAAAGCCAGTAATTTTCCAAGGAGCGGAAAGTTGCTCACATCAACCTTAGTGCTCAACTGGTATTTTATTTATTGGCTTCAGAAGAATAAAAGCTAAAGGCAACCAGAATGTAAAGTGCCAGAAGAAATATCACTGAGCATTTTTGTCTTTGAACTGTAACATTTCTGGCAGCACACCAATATAATAGTAATACCCTGTCAAAAGATACAACAATTTGACACGGAAGAGAAATGTATTGCAAAAACCAAAATGGAGGGTAAGATAGCTGTAAGTCATGTAAATCATTCTTGTGTAGTCATTACAAACAGATAATGCTTAATAGATCCAGTGAGATCTGTGACATTGATAACAAACTAGAGTTGATGGTGGGACAAATGTATTGGCATAGCTGTTTTGGCAAGCAGCTTTGTCTGTGAACTGATTGCATGCTGATTGAAATTAGTAGCTGTGTAGTATAATTAGTACTCGAGATGAGACTAACAGTAGTTTGTGTTGGTTGAAGTCTGAAGGTGATGGAATCTCTCTTGGGAAGTACTACCAATGGTCTCTCTCTCTCTCTCTCTCTCTCTCAAGGCAGGTTTTTTTTTTGTTTTTTTTTTTCACCCAGTGTAGTAAATATGATGATGTATGGTAGTGAGTTGTTATACTCGGTGAATGTAGAGGATAAGAATGCATATGAATTGAGTACGGTCTGCTGACTTAACATGAGTGTAGCTGAGTTGAGAAAACAACCAAGCAGAAAATTCTTGGGCTGGATAATTTTTAGAAGGCATATCATTAATGTCATTAATTTTCAAGCAAAGCACTTGTAATTTTTTTTTTTTTCCCTATTGGTGGTAAAGTTAGTCATTACATGCATCACCAGTCACAGTAGTACAGCTTTGAACTTGAAATGTCGATTGGACCAGATCTCCAGATATGTTAAACCTAATACTGAGATGTGTTGAGTTAGTGTCTGCAACCTGACTTATTACAGTGGCAGAGTTGTTAAAGTATTGAACAAAATGTCATGCAGTTTTTGTACACCGCATTCTAAGTTCAAACCTTGTCGAAGTTAATTTTACCATTCGTCTTTTTAGGGTCACAAAAATAAAGCGTCACCTCGGGACAGTGAATTGGATAAAATCCTTTGTTTGATCTGGTTCTGTGTTTTGAGATCTTTAATTGTTAAACATGGCCAAGTCTATTGTGGATGATTTCATGAACAAAATCACAACTACTTTGTTATGTCGTCCATCAGTCATCTGTCTGTTCGATAGAACTATAACATGGGCTCATTCAGTATTGTCATTAGTGGTGTCCAATTCTTTGATGTGTGATGCTTGTATGATCAGTTTTGAATTTTTCTATTTATTTGGAGACAGTCCATAGCAGCAAAATACAATTTTCAAACTGTGCTCAAACCTGTTGATGGATTTCAATCTCTGATACACAGAAACACAGATCACTGAACACTGCTCTTCTATAGGGCAAACAGAAACCAGGGCAGTGTCTATCTGTTAACAACTTTATTGATGTAAATAATGCAATATTATTGTAAACATGTAAATTAACCATGGTTCTCCTTTTGAAAGCATCAACAGGCTTCATTATTATTAAAGCAATAACAACTTGATGTTTCAAATTCAAAGCTGTGCTATAGTGACTGGAGGGTGTGTAGTGCAGATAATTAATGATTGCCCTTGTACAACTTTAAGACAAAATGGTAAGACTTGTAAAGAAAGTCTACAATGCAACACCATCCCAATCTGTTAAGAAACAAATGATGGTGGTGGTGGTGGTGGTGGTTGTGGTTCACTTTTTCTACTTTTAAAAAAAAAAAATGTAATTTGTTGCAAAGTTTGATTCTTAAAAGACAAAATTCAAGAGACCAATTCTTTTATAAGTTTTTTTTTTTCCTTATGTTTAATGAGGTTAGCTATTTTTGCAAATTTAGATTCTTCAGATGAATTGTTGGAATGTTCTTGTACAGATTTTTGTAATACTAATGCCTCGATCAGAAAACGGAAACAGAAGCTGTTTTTGTAGCCAGTTTGATTCATTAATGTATTTAATTAGAAATACTTATACTGTGAGGAAAAGATAACACTAGTTCAACAACTTAATCGGTTCTGGTAGGAAACATGGGAGACAACTCTAGGTATGTTTCAGTATTATGAGATCTCAATAGGTTTCACTTTATTTGTTGAAATATTAGTCAGAAAATTACTAAATAGATTAATAATGTTACAAAGAAAAATACCCTATTTAAATACATATATGTCATGGGTTGATAACCCAGAGATGCCATCCACTTGAAAAGCAATTGTTAGTGTTTCACTCTATATTTAACATATGTTTGTCTCCAGCCTACAGGCTCATTATGGCAGAACTCTTCTCACTTTACATTATTCACATTTGACAGATATTTGTCCTCATCTTGTTTGTTGTTAACACAACGTTTTGGCTGATATACCCTCCAGCCTTCATCAGGTGGTCTTGGGGAAATTTTGAACCTGGGTTCTCATTCCTAAGGTATTTTTCAATATTATTATTATTATTATTGTTATTATTATTATTCAGGTGACTACCTGGAATCAAACCTGGATCTGAATAATAATAATAACAACATTGAAAAATACCTTAGGAATGAGAACCCAGGTTCGAAATTTCCCCAAGACACCTGTTGAAGGCTGGAGGGTATATCAGCCGAAATGTTAACAACAAACAAGATGAGGACAAATATCCGTCAAATGTAAATAATGTACATAATTTCTCGTCTCTTAAATATAGAACTGTCTTCTCACTTTGTGGCATATAAGTGACAGCACAAAACTCTCCTCAAACAGGGTGCTGGTTCATTACAAGGTTAACTCCCAGCTACTGCTGGTACTCACTTCAGCTAAGTAGACTGGAGCAGTGTGAAATGAAATGCCTTGCTCAAGGACACAATGCATTGCCTCGTCTGGGAAATGAACTCATGACAATATGGTTCATGAACTTGACACTAATGGGCCATGCACTCATATAATGAGCGCCAAAAGTTCTAATTGGAAATATTAATGAAGACTGCATTATTTTAATAATTTCTTCAGTGACCCAGAGACCTCACCCTGTTGTACTGAAATAGTGATGGGAGAATTACTAAATACTTACTGAAATAATATTAGTCATTATGCTAATGTTGTCTTTTCCTCACTGCTGAAGTATGTTTAAGTAGGTTTTTAATATTAATTACATGAATATATTAACACTAACTTAATTATTGTTTTTACTGCATTTCTGGATAATTAAATAATTAATCGAAACAATTTGGTTTTTTTTTAATAATGAAACTAATCAGTTTTACAGTATCCTGTTTCTCCTACTGGTGGAATGTACCTCATCCTTGTACCTATTAACAGCAAGGTTGACTGAGCTAATTGAAATGTTAAGTACTTTGCTGTAGATGATATAATATTAGGATAAGATACTGTCAAATTTTCAGTGGGGGGGGGGGGGTCTGTTTTATTGACTTGGCCTTCTGTCTCTCTAACAAAAGAATATTCAAGGACAAAATCTAAAAGATCAACAACAACAACAATAATCATCTTAATCCAGACTTCAATACATTCCATCATTTATTTTTTAATTAATTTTTCTATTTCTGAAATATTTCACCATTACTCTGACCATTTTGAAAATTACTTTACATTTGTAACAGTTTGTATTTTGATTCCTTTATAGATTTAGTTATTTACTTAAATCGTTTCAAAGTTGCTTAAAATTTTTTTCCAACTGGGTATCTTTAAATAAATTTTTTTTTTCAATCACTCTCTCACTCAACCACAAAGTTGTGATTTGTAGTACACCAATTTCATTGTTTTGTATTTATTGTTAAAAGAATTGATTGTCTTGCATATGATGTAACCCACTTTGTAATTGAAACCCTACAGACATTTTTGCTTTCAAAGAGAGTTACCATGTAGGTGCAGGCCAAGGTGAAATTCTTTTGAGAAAGACTGGCAACTGCCCTAGTATGAATGTCTCTTATTCCCACAAAACAAATATTTATCCATGAGAAAGACCACTGACTTGGTGCCTGTACAGCTTAGCACCAGGGGCATTGCAGGCATTGCTATCCGAATGCAAGGAAGCAGAAGAGATCCTGCGATACATCTTGCCTTTGGTTACAAGTGATGGCTGAGTCTGATCGTATTAGATTTCGACTCCCCATCATGTACTCCAACACTGTAACCATTTCCCCTTTAAAGTTGTCATTTTGTAAAAAAAAAATTATGTGTCTTGTTTATCATTTGTTGCCAATTTTGATATTTTCCAAGGGTGGGAAACAGCAGGGTAGAAGTTTTAGTTCCTTTATAGAATATTGTTTCCATATGTTTATGTTCCATGTTCAAACTGAATTGAAGTTAAATTTGTCTCTCAGCCATCCTTCTCCCATTCCTTCTCCGGAATCAATAGAATAAGTATTAGTAACACACGTATGCTGGGGGTCAGTTAGACCAAATTATTCTTGTTAATTGGTTTTTTTGTACCTTACTGAGGATCCAATTATCACCGTTTTCATCATGAACGTATGTATGTGTGAGTGTATATCTAGCTTGAGTTTATTCTTTTATATATTAACAAATATATAAATAAACAAAACTATCTTATTGAATTTATCAATTGTAAACTATGCTGAGAATTTTTATTAAATTTATAAAAATAAAAATCAATTTTATTTCAGTTATTCTGTAGTTTGTGTTGTTTTTTCTTTTTTTTTTTTTTTCAGGACAGTTATTTTGTTATTGGTCATTGGTCATCTGTAGCAATGGATTAGTAGTAGTAGTGGTGGTTGTGGTAGTAGTATAGGGGAAATGCTCTGTAACAGCACATCGCTGCA
>NC_142943.1:48347396-48357396 GCF_046866305.1 Octopus bimaculoides
GTGTCAGCTTTGGTATGTTCTCTATGGTTGGATGCCCTTCCTAATGCCAACACTTTACAGAGTGTACTAGGTGCTTTTTCCCCCCCATGATACCAGCACTGGTGAGGTCACTGAGTACCCACAAGGTCATCGAGTACCCTTTAACTGAGCTGGGTATAGTATTGAGGAATATGAAAGTATGATAAATGGACAGATGTTGGTGCCTTGAAAAAAGTAAGAATGAATGAAAATAAGAGGTGAGGGTCATAAATGGTAAGCCATTGGTCATAAATCTGCCAGATCGAGATTGACCGAAAGGATGGCTTGTGTGTATGGAGAGTGATGGTGGAGCTGAACAACAACAACAACTACAGCAGTAGCAACAACATCAACAGCTGTGCACATTTTATTTAAACTCTGAATTTATGTTGTTAGAATATGGACAGCACTATTTTTCCTTTTCTCTAAAATATAGGGTCTTTGTGCATAATCCAAAAGAAACAAATATATCAAGTAATTAAAATCTATAATTGCAATCAATAAACACCATATTTAAAGACAATACAATCTAATATTTTAGAAAATAACACTTTTCTGCTATTGTCATAGCTACCATATTTTTGACTAGTTTTCTGTTCAACAGAAATCTTTTATACGGAATTAGTCCAAGATTCTAAAGAAAATAAATACATTTTAGAATCTGTATAATTTTAGATTCAGAAGTTAACTGAAAAAAAAACAAAAAACTAAAAAGAGTGGTGGTGGGGGAAGTAAATTTAATTTAAATAAATTAGTATTAATTTGAATTTAGAATGAATTGAAAAATACAAAAAAATAAGAAAAAATACATTAATGAAACTAACTTCATCCAGCTCAAAAAATATATAAATAGATAAAAAAAAACAGTGAAATAAAACAAGAGCTAAAGAAATTTTAACCTTAAATGATAGGAAAAGTGTCATGTGGAAACAATTAGATGTGATAATTTTTTGATTTAGAATAAAACAATAAAACTAACACTACTTTCTCTCTCTCTCTCTCTCTCTCTCTCTCTCTCTCTCTCTCTCTCTCTCTCTCTCTCTACTCTCTTCTCTCTTGGTCTCTGTCTGTCTGTCTGTCTGTGTGTATATATATATATATATATATATAAACAATATATGAGTGTATGCGTATATATGTACATGTATGTATATACGTTCATCTACATGTACATATAGATACATAACTGGGTACATGACGTGGCAAAAGAACAAGGACAAAATGGTAAACAAGGTGCAACAAACAAGCAGGCCACATAGAAACATCCCCTTCATCAGCTGCCACCATTAAAACTCCGGCGTTTCAAAGAATTAAGGCATATATATATATATATATATATATATATATATATGTGTATATATAGATATGTATGTACGTATGTGTATATATATATATATATATATATATATATATATATATATATGTATATATATATATGTATGTATATATATATATATATATATATATATATATATATATATATATATATACATACACACACACACACACACATATATAGCTCCCCACCTCTCTCTATCTCTCTCTCTCTCTCTCTCTCTATATATATATATACACATACATACATATATATATATATACATATATATATATGTGTGTGTGTGTGTGTGTAGAAATCCTGTAAAGGAAGTGATGTTGATTTTAAAATCTTTCCTCACTATTAAGTTTTATAATAACAACCCATTCTGTATTTGTCAGTTAGCTTACAATGTCATATTGATTTCCTTCCTATACACATATACATATACATACATACATATATATACATATATATATTATATGAGATGAGGTTTCAGATTATTATGCTGGGTAAATGAAATTGCATGACCTTCATGCACATTTTTTTGTTTTTTTCTTTCTGTGTCGTTTCCTGAAGGGCGTAAGTAAGTAATAAAAGATCTCTGTTGGTTTCAATGAAGAATATTCAGTTGTTTGATCAACTGGACTTTCTGCTCATTGAATTAGCAAACAAAACGGTTGGATATTCCAAAGACACATCTCCCATGTTCTTAATGTAATTCTCAGGTAGATTCCACATGACATAGCATGTGACACGTTTGCACCTTTAAATTACAGGTAGAATCCATCAAGTGAAGGCACATGGATTACTGCTGCTATTACTACTACTACTATTGCTGCTGCTGCTGCTGTTGTTAATGCTGCTGCTGCTACTGTTGTTGTTGTTGTTGTTGTTGTTAAGGTGGTGAGCTGGTGGAATTGTTAGCATGCCAGGCAAAATTCTTAAAGGAATTTTGTCTGTTTTCATGTTCTGAGTTCAAATTCTGCTGAGGTCAACTTTACATTTTGTCCTTGTTTTTGGAGAGGGGTGGGGATCGATGAAATAAGTACCAACACAGCTCTAGAGTTGATGTAATTGGCTAACCCCTCTCCATGAAATTGTAGGCCTTGTGCCAAAATTAGAAGCCATTCTTCTTATTATTGTTCAAGCAACCAGATTGAAATCTCTCCTTGAAATTGTTGGCCTTGTTGACTATTCCCCACCCACACCAAATGTCAGGCCTTGTGTCTATGGTGATATCTAAGACCACATAAATAAAATTATGTTTTAATTTCATTTTTTTAAGATGTCAGAATAGGACTTCAAGGGAAGATTTGGCTGCTATATCTAGCAGCTCCAGGGAAGATTTAGAAGCCCCTTTATCAACTTGTCCAACAGTTTCCTTTATGTATTAACTGATGACAACTAACATAAAGGTATTAAAATGTAAGGATTTTTGGTTTGTTTGCTTAGTGGACAGATGGAAGGGAACTTATGTAAATGTTGCTAGAAATATATGGTGATATTACGTGAGATCTCACACGCTTGATTGTGTAATATCTCATGCGTGAGAGCAACACAATAAAATCTTAATTATAGGAGAAAATTGACAAAATAAATAAATAGATAAATAAATAAGAGATTCAAATGAAATACATTGTTATTTAAAATTCATTTCCTACCACCACCACCACCACCACCACCACCACCACCACCATCACCACCACCACCACCACCATCACCACCACCACCACCAAAAACCACAGCCACCAAATCCACCACCACTGCCGCCGCTGCCGCCGCTGCCGCCACGCTGCCAGTGACCATTACAAACTCTCCAAGACTGGTGAGATTGAGGTGGTTGTTCCTCAGTTTGAGAAAAGATGTTCTGCCGGAAGAAGACAATGAGGAATTATCACTAGTAAGCTCTGAATATTTTACAACAGAAATAGAGTAGACTCTACCAAAGAGGCTTCAGGCCGCCTCCTCCGCCGCCGCCTCCTCCGCCGCCGCCTCCTCCGCCGCCGCCTCCTCCGCCGCCGCCTCCTCCGCCGCCGCCTCCTCCGCCGCCGCCTCCTCCGCCGCCGCCTCCTCCGCCGCCGCCTCCTCCGCCGCCGCCTCCTCCGCCGCCGCCTCCTCCGCCGCCGCCTCCTCCGCCGCCGCCTCCTCCGCCGCCGCCTCCTCCGCCGCCGCCTCCTCCGCCGCCGCCTCCTCCGCCGCCGCCTCCTCCGCCGCCGCCTCCGCCTCCTCCGCCGCCGCCTCCGCCTCCTCCGCCGCCGCCTCTGCCGCCGCCGACGTCAACGGTTACCACGACAAAAACGACGCTGCAACCGCCGCCACTGCCAACGTCGAAAATGACGACGCTGCCACCGCCGCTGCCACCGCCGCTGCCACCGCCGCTGCTGGCGGTATCGGCGTCGTCGTCGGCGTCGAAGGCGGCGGTGGTGTCGTCGTCGGCGTCGGAGGCGGCGGTGGTGTCGGCGGCGTCTCTAACTCCCTAAAAAGACGGAATATGTATAACTGAAATACGAAGGTGAGTCAAAAAGTAATGCCATTGTGTTTAGGACAGGTATAATTACCAACACAGGTACTTGTATCATACCTCAAAATGAAGCTGGTCTTCTATGCATCACATCCTTTCGAAGTCGACAATGACGACGATGTCGACGACGACGACGACGACGACGACGACGACGACGACGACGACGATGATACCCTGATGCAATACCAGGCAGTGACTCTCATGGCTTCTGATCTTAATTGATTGGAAGTGTTATCATGTACGTTGTTTTCTCTTTGTATAAAAAGATGGGCTACAGCAAATATTCTGCTCAATACCACAGATTTGCTTGCCAGTTGTTTGACTTTAACCAGTTGAGCATGTCCCTTGGTGGCTGAGGATATGTGCATCTCTGATCACGAGCAGAAGTAGTGGGGGAGCATCATAGCCATGTGTTGAGAGGAATTCTTTGGGGTTTAAATAATTCACCTTTGGAAACATGGGTGCTTTGTTCATCATCCTTAGATAAATTCAGGGACCTTTTGAGCAGGATGAGCTACTCAACCTGAAGAAAATTCTAAATGGGCCTCACCTGCAAAGTCATGTGCTGTTTATCTTGATATAAGATTACTATGTTGCACACATATGGTTGTGATGCATGTGCCTAGTGTACTTTTTGATGGATAGTCATGATGGGTATACTGGACTTCCTATATTCTACCCCAGTGTCACTTTGATGGCATTCACTGCTCTCTCACTCAATAATAATAATAATAATAATAATAATAATAATAATAATAATAATAATAATAATAATAATAATGGTTTGGATAATTGCCATTATAGATTTGTTATGGTTGAATAAATGCTTTTATATTTAAGAAAATAACAGAAAATTCTGCTTACTAAGAATTGATTTTTCTAAAAAATTTTTCCTGACTATGAAAATTCACATTTTATAATCTAAAATTGAAAGAAAGTGTTATATAATGCGATTTTTGTGAGAAATTAATTTTTCCCTATTATGACACAAGGTCATCTTTTTGTAACTCTCTTACAGTGAAACTCAGAGCTCTTTTACTTTAACCATCATGTAATAGAGTGTCTAATATCTTTGATCTTTTGTTTGTTTCAATCATTGGACTGCGACCATGCTGGGGTACTGCTTTGAAAGGTGTTAGTCAAAGAAATCAACTACAGTATTCATTTTTTTTAGTCAGGTACTTATTCTGTCATTCTCTTTTGCTGAGCTGCTAAGCTACAGGGATGTAACCACGAAGTTTCAGCCAGCTAAGTCAATATCATATAAATAGAGTTTCTATCTTTCCATCTATTAAATTCACTCACAAGGCAGTTGTTGACCTGGGGTTATAGTAGAAGACACTTGTTCAAGGTGTCATGTGGTGGGATTGAACTTGAAACCAATTCTTTGCAAAACAAGCTTCTTAACCACACAACCAAAATATGAGCCATGTGGTTGGGAAGCAAGCTTCTTACCACACAGCCACACCAGTAATGAATTTTTTTTTTTACATATTTCAGATTTTTAAAATATTTTGCACAATAAAACATAAAGTAAATGAAAAATATCTTTATTTGCTAAATTAAATGATTGATACATTTATTTAATTTATGAAATATAAAAAAAAAAAAAAATTATTATTTCCATGTATCTGAGAAAACTGATGGTCTTCAGTGTGATGTTACATAATATAAAGAATTCGGTAACAACAAATAGCTTGTTATGTCATAAATATTACTCTTGTAGGAAGAAAGAAAAAGATAAGGAAGAAAAACATTGAAAAAAAAAACAATAAAAAAAACGAAATTGCAATTGAAATATGAAATATGATCGATAAATTTGGTTATTTTGTGTTTAAAAAACATTTTCTGCAAATATTATTGTAACACAGAAATGGATTTCTTAAGGCATCTACTAGAACAATATTAGAGCTGATAACTTTAGCAAGCAGACAAAGAGAAGTTCTGGTTTGCTTGTTAATATTTCCATCCCATTATTCATGGTAGATTTATTTGCAGTAACATTAGTTTTGTGTTTTGCTGTGACATTTTTTCTTCTTTTCAATTCATTTTCTTTATATGTTTCCTTTTTGTCAATATCTGTTTTACGTTCAAAAGCCATTTTTTTCTCATTGTTCTTTAATTTTTTCTTGCCATTTATGATGTCATTTGAATCAGAAGATAAGAAGACAGCATCAGCCAAGGGCAGTTCCTGCTGTTTGGTTGCTACTGTAGAAGCAAGAGTTAATGTATTCACTGCGGAACTGTTGTTCAAAATATCTGTGATGAAGTTGTTCTGCAAGGTTTGATTATGTGACAACAGTGATTTCAACACTTCTGCTAGTGATGAAGTATTGTTTAAGGCAATTTCTTCCAATACAACTGTACCATTTTGTTGGCTCCTTTGAGAAATCTCAAATTCTATCCATTTTTGAAGAGCCAAGTTGTCCTGTGAATTGTTTAGTTGTGAACCGTCACTTCTTGTTACCAAATTCATGTCAGAAAAATTGCTTTCTGCTAGAATTTCATTCTGCACAGCTGTTTTATCATCGTCGTCGTCATCATCATCCTCATCCTCATCCTCCTCATCATCGTCATCATTAAATTTTGAATGTAAGGAAACATTATCAGTTGAAGTCTCATGAAAAGCTTCATTTGCTTCTTTAGAAATATTTTCATTGAAATCGTTGGCCAGATTTGCAAATGTCGACAATTTTTTCAGTGTAAACTCTTCTGTAATACTAAGAGACTGATTTTGTGCAATTTGTTCAAATGCTGTCTGAGGATATTTTGTAGAATTATTTGCCATGTAAAGTTCAACATCTTTTAAATAGGGCTGTGGTTTCATAAAGACATTTCCAAAGCTAGATAAAGAATTGTTTTCAAACGGCTTCTTTCTAAATTTGTCTATTATATTTACACTTGTATTCTTCATTGGCATTGCACTGATTGATAGATTTCTCTTTGGGTTGGCATCATCAATTTCTTCTTCAAAGTGAAAATCTATTAACTTGATAGAATTATGCTTCTTTTTCAATTGCCTGCTTGATTGAAGAAAAGTGTTATTTCTCATAAGAAATCTTTTACGGTTTGGATCAAAGTTTCCAGAAGAGTTTCTTTGGCTGGAACTGTTTTCAGTGTGTGCAGCTGAAGAATAATCTATTATGATCAAAGAACTGGGGTCAGGGTTACCATTATTGCAAAAATCAGTGGAACAAGATTGATAACAGGTCAAAAGTTTAGAGTCACGGAAACATTTGTTGCCCCTATTGATGTTATCACAAAGTCTGGCAAAAGATTTCACATTTCCTGTGTCTGAAGAGAGAGAAAGAGAGAGGGAGAGGAAAAGAGAATGAAAGAGAGAGAGGTTAAAAGAAGAAGAAATTTATAACAACAAAAACAACAATAGTATTAACAATAACAATAAAACATTAAACTGATAACAAATATGATGTCAAGGATAGGTACATTAATGATAATTATGTTGAAAGAAAAATTAATCTAATTTATGTATGGGAAAAATCAAGGTTTCACTGTTTTTAAGAAAACATTATTAAAAGCTGAGGGAAAATAAAACTTATTCTAGCAAGAATATAATGAGAATGACAAAATGACAAAAGACTTGCTTTTGTATTGTGTTTATTTATTTATTACTCCATTACTCATTTTTCTTACATATCTAGGATAAGAACGGACTGGGCAGAGTTCAGAGAGCTTCTACCTTTGTTGGTAACTAAGGGGCTCTCTCTCAGAGTGAAAGGCATGTTGTATGATGCCTGTGTATGTACAGCTATGCTACATGGCAGTGAGACATGGGTTTTGACTAAAGAGAACATGCAAAGGCTTGAAAGAAATGAAGCCAGCATTCCCCACTGGATGGGTAATGTCAGTGTTCATGTACAACAGAGTGTAAATGGTTTAAGAGAAAAACTGGGTATAAGAGGCATCAAAGGCTGTGTGCAAGAGGGAAAGACTGTGCTGGTTTGGTCATGTGATGCATATGGATGAGGACAGCTGCATAAAGAAGTGTCATCACTCCCTAAAGCTTAACAAACCCTTTGACATGCCCAGTACCACCCTGGGGTGGTACTGCTCACATTTAGAACTTCTAGTCTAGATTGTTCCAGCAACTTCCAATTGATTTTGCACGGTGTCCCTTCCTTTTTTAACCACCACATATGATTGGCTAATGTCATATAATGTTGTGCCTCCCTTGGATTTTAAAAGAGGACCTGTGGTCATTAAACCTGGCTTTAAAGAGGCTCTCCTTCACTCATTGCTCCAATATATTTCTGTATATATGTGTCTCTCTATTGCTATCATTGTTACTGTTGTTGGTGCAAATTTTATGCATAACCAGTATTTAGAACCAGTGTTTAGAACTCAGTGTGCATCCTTATACATTGAAAGAGAAAGTTGTGAAGAGAACTTGAATATTATAATCAAAGTTTTCTTCCACTGGTCTCCATAGTGACAAAGATTACAGAGTACACAGAGAAAAAACAAAACTGGAAAGCTGGTTCTGAAATTATTTGATTACATCATGTTAGACGTGTGTCAGTATATAGTTTAAATATATGAATTATATATGAGTATATATATATATATATATATATATAAGACTGTAATATACAGGTATATATAGGCATGTGTTTATATGTTTATATGTATATAAACATGTGTGTGTCTGTATGTACATAGACAAGTAGGTGTGTGTGTGTATGTGTGTGCATGGGTGCATTTGTATATGTGTCTGTGTGTCAGTGTGCCCGTGTGTATCTATAGACATATGCATGTGTATGATGATATCCATTACCTGAGGTGGTGTAAGATACAGCATAAAAACAAACAAAAAAATTGAGAAAATATCTAAGATTACCAAATAAGCACAGACATTGAGAAAAGAAGTTATATAATTTTACAAAATATTCTGTGTATGTTTGTAAGCACACATTGACAAAACAATATGATTCACAGTTTTTTTGTTTACATGAAATTAATGCTGTTTATGTTGATACATAACTTTGCTTTTATTCCTTTGGAGGTTATTTTTTAAAGTAGAGACACGTTCACCATAACGCATGTTCAAACTGCAGCAGTTGCAGAATTCTCTCTCACTTCCACTTTCTTTCTTTCTTTCTCTCTCTCTTTCTTTCTTTCTTTCTTTCTTTCTTTCTTTCTTTCTTTCTCATTCCCTCTCTCTCTTTCACTCTCTTTTACTCTCTCTTTATCAACTCAACTGCATCTGCCTATGTCCATGTGTGTGTGTTTACACACACACACTCACACACACACTCACACACTCACACACACACTCACACACACACTCACAAACACCCCCCCACATATATATACATACATATACACATGTATACACACACACACACGCACACACTCACACACATATATATATACACACATATATATACATATGCGTGAAACTAATTGGTAAGATCAGCCCTGATGGATATATCATACTATATATTTCAGATAATATATACATATATACATTATATATATATATATATATCTGTATTCATATATATAGGTATTAAAATATACATATATATGTATGTGTATAAAGAATTAATTCTGATGATGGCATAAGTTTCTATGCAGATCTTCATTAGAGAACAAAAATTCAATATGTGATAGAAAGACAACAAGTTTAAGGTGGCCCCATTAAGAAATCAATGTATAAATACAACATGAATTGCACGTGATTTAGCAATAAACAGGGAGGAATTATTCTTGGATATAATTAAAGGTAAAAATTGGAAAATGAAATAAAAAACATTGGAAAATAAAATAAGGTTGGAGTTAAGTGAATGGTTTTTCAGATAAAATCATGGCGAAGGGAGATAAGTCATTATAAGTTTACACAAAGACAAATTAATAGTGAAAGGTAATTGTAAATGAATGAGAGATATCTTAGAGTGAGATAATTATGATGGGAAAGCTTAAAATTATGAAGGTTATTAAAATGGATAATTAAATAATTAATTAACGCTAATGGGATAAAGCAGAATATTTAATCAGGGCAATACATATTAGACATTATCAGAATAGTGTAAATTTGGAGGAGAAGAGGTTAAATTTATGATAGAGATTTACTTTTAAATATTTGGAATTAAATGTTAGATTTTCAGTCTTGTAGTTCTAGA